>NC_059341.1:18267500-18442500 GCF_018350155.1 Leopardus geoffroyi
GGATACTAAGCAGGCTCCGCACTGACAGCAGCCTGCCCATGTGGGGCTCAAACCCACGAACTGTGAGATCTTACCTAAGCTGAGATCAAGAGCGAGACGCTTAACTGTTGGGCCCCTAAATGTTGAATTTTAAAAGGGATTTGGAGAGGAGCAGCTGGGTGGCTCCATCGGGCAACTTCAGCACAGGTCACGATTTCCCAGCGCGTGGGTTCTAGCCCTGTATTGGGTTCTGGGCTGGAAGCTCAGAAGCTGGTGCTTGCTTCAAATTCTGCCTCCCCCTCTCTCTGCACGTCCTCTGCTCGCGCTCTCTCAAAACAAAATAAACATTTAAAATTTTTTTTAAATAAATAAATAAATTAATTAATTAAATTAAAGGGATTAGGAGAAATCAGAACATAGAAATTTCAGAAGTCAAACATCAAATATGAGTTACCGGCTAAAATACAGATTCTGAGGTATATTGCGGCTGTTTTCTCTTAGATGATGCCTTCTTACTGTGTCCTCACTAGGTGCAAGTAGCAAGAGCTATTTTTATATTCATGAGGGTTCTGCCTTCATGAGCCCATCAGTCATGAGCCAATCACCTCCGGAAGACCCCACTTCCAAATATCATCCCATTTCAGCATGAAGTTTGGGGGGACACATTCAGCCTATGGTGTGGCATGTATCCACCCTTACGGTGTCATACAGAATAATTTCACTGCTCTAAAAATCCCCTGCGCTCCTCTTATTTATGTCCTCTTTCCCCTCGTCCCCTGGCAACCAGTGATCATTTTTCTGTCACCACAGTTTCACCTTTTCCAGAATATCATACAGTTAGAATGTGGCAATATGTAGCCTTTTCAGATTGACTTTGTTTTTTTTTTTTTTTCTTACATTTAGTAATATGTATTTAAGGTGGTACTGAGAATATTCAGTTTATAAAAGAGCACAATTAATATTGTTCATTTAAAAAAATTTTAATGTTTTATTTATTTTTGAGAGCGAGAGAGAGACAGAGTATGAGTGGGGGAGGAACAGAGACAGAGGGAGACACAGAATCTGACGCAGGGCTCGAACCCACAAACTGTGAGATCATGACCTGAGCTGAAGTTTGGCACTTAATCGACGAGTCACCCAGGCACCCCAATATTATTCATTTTTTACAGAATTATATGAGAATTACATTACCTGTAATGATTAGCTAACTCCATGGGTGACACCCAAGAATAAATACATTGTTATTAAAATTTTAGGAGAACTTTTTTTAACTTCTCAAAGGGATTATAGAGCAGAATGCATTGAATTCAGAAGATTAATACACTACATCTTCCCTGAGTACTTGTTTCATTTGAATACCTGGAGGAAGTTTTTTTTTTTTTATATATGAAGAAAGCATGGATATATTATGTAGTAGAATACAGAATTTTCATTAGAGAAAACAAGAGACTTAAGAGAAATGCTGAGCTTATGGAGAACTGCTTCTGGCTAAGAGCCTATTTAGACTCCCCTAGGGATGCAAGTTCATGTTCCTCTTGCATCAGAAATACTTCAGTGGAAAATTTGAGATGTGATTCAGGGGAATTCAATTTAAAACAAAATACATCTTGATGGCTGGAGAGTATCTTAGGTCGGGTTCCCAGGGAAGCAGACTCAGACGCACAGATTCTCATGCACAAGGTTTATTGGAAATTCTGTGAGCAGCACCCCCTGCGAAGTGGAGGAAACTGGTCTGGGTAGGGGGACAGTTGGGCTGAGATGCAGGTGCAGTAGGGGCTTCAGACGATGTCACGGGAGTTCTGGGGCTGCACCATCCCTTTCATAGATGTCCCAAACCGAGGCTTAGGGGCCGGGCCATTTTATCCCCAGAGCGCCAGGCAGTGAATGGAGATGATCCTCAGAGGGTGTATAACTTTAGAGGGAAATTCCTGGGGCTGGACTCAGTTGTGAACTGTTGGGAAACTTCCCAGGAGCTGTGGGAATTAACACCTTGATCTTGCTGTTAGAACCTGGGAAGCACAAGACAAGAGTCCATGAAAGTCAATATAAGCCCACCAGCTTCCCTGTAAAGAAGGACCTAGGACAAGTGAGTTCTGACTACCTTTTGATATAAATAATTCTAGAATAATGGAATCACTGCCTCCACATAAAAGAGATTATTTTGTATTTATGTATCTAATATAAAGAAAAAAGTAACAGCACACACACACACACACACACACACACACACACACGCACACACACTGTTTTGAACAGGAGAGTAAAAAATCATGAAGGGAGTAAAATTACTTCCTTAATGTTTTTTTTTTTCCAGAAAGGGTTAGTACCTTAGCTAAGTATTAGGTGTATAACTAAATCTGATTCTGAATTTTTATCATACACAGAGTTTATCCAAACTTCTCAACCTTCAGTGAGTTCATAAAGATAACAGTTCAGTGTATAAAATATTTTAGAAAAAAATAAAAGAAAGGATTGTCGCATTTTCTGAAATGTGAGATTAATGAAAAGAAAAAAAATAAACTATCTGACCATGGTTAAATATTATAAGAGTTGTATTATATAAATATAATTATATATATAAAGGTATAGAAAATATATATAAAGGGATATACACACACACACACATACATACACACATACATACATGAAGGTATAACAATTTAAATCTAATTTACTTTCTCAGTTTGAGTTTAGGATGTTTACATTGAGCTCTACAACTGTATGTGCTGCTGTGACCTGTTAGTCGTTAAATAAGAACATGGTAATAATGTCTCAAAGTCACGCTTTTACCCCAGTTAAATATGCTGGTTTCCATGAAAGGATCTCTGAAATATATGGCTTTCACTGCAGAGTTTGGGTGTAAATATATTCTAGATACATTACCACTACTGAGTGAGTGAGGAGGAAGAGGAACTTGCAAATTTAAGTTTAAATGAATTCACAGCACCATCTTTATGCATCAAACAGATCATTCTTATATAATCTTAAATAGAGTATATAGCTTACATATATATTCTATATAAGATATAATATATAATCTTATATGTAATTTAACTAATATATAAATAAAAGTTGTTTTAAAATGTAAAGAATACAAAACGATTCCTGAACTGATCCCCACTATTACCTATTTGTTTCCCTTAATATACTGATGAGCCCATCAACAACTGTCACAGAGGCAATATGAAGTGTAAGGACCATTCCACTAATAATGGTCCAGCATGTTAGTGTAATTACGTATATTCTCTGACCACTGAAAACAGCAGCAAGTCAACATTCTTTGCTCATGCTTTAAGTTTTGGCTTAGAGTTGATTTAAACCTTTGCTACAGAATACTTTCATGTGTCAAAAATTTATTAAACTAGTATTATGTCTTTGGACACCCAAAATTTATGGGACTCAGTATCCTCATTTGTAAAATGAGTCAGTTGGATTTGAACCACATTATCTTCAAGTTTTTAAAAACTTTTGTGCCTCCAACTTGGGAAATTTGGCTTCTGACACCCTGTTCAGGGCTGAGTCACAGAAGTAGATGTCACCAATGGGTTTGTCACACTGCTCTTTGACCTTTGGTCCTGATGACAGCTCAGAGGTCATGTGCTGCCATATCTAAAGCACCAGTGAAATCATAATGGATGGCAAGATGAAATCCTGCACTGGCAGGAACCTTGAAGATAATGTGGTTCAAATCCAACTGACTCATTTCCTAGATGACAATCCCTTCACAAAACTCTAAAATGATGAATTCAGCTTTCCAAAGTGCTTAACTTACTGTGTAAAATATCTTTACTCTCAGGGAAAACCTGACTTAGTGGTCAAATTTAAGATGCACAAACCAAAATTTCTTCTTTAATTTCAATGTGTCATTTTTCATGACAATGATACCCTTTTTAACAATGTTGTTTCAAAAAAAAAAAAAAGAATGTTGTTTCTGAGGTTAAGATGAGGCATATTCTCTAATAGCCTCTGGATGTTTTGTAGAGCTCATGTTATTCCTCACTGGAAATTAAATTACTTAAATTATCAAAGTGTTTCATTTTTACCCAAGAATAAATGTATCCTATGATGTTTCAACACTAAACAGGGTGATGATTCTCCTAATACGAAAATGACTTGCTCTCTTTAGGTCCTGTGGCACCACAGCCATCATCTTGTGAAGCCGATCAATTTTCTTGTATCTACACACTCCAGTGTGTCCCTCTCTCAGGGAAATGTAATGGACAGGAAGATTGCATAGATGGCTCTGATGAAATGGATTGTCCTCTCAGCCCCCCTTCTCAGCGTTGTGGTGAAATGGAGTTCCAGTGCTCGAGCGGTGAATGTATCCCATCCCTCCTGCTTTGTGATGGAGTGCCTGACTGTCACTTTAATGAAGATGAATCCAGCTGCTGTGAGTTATTTTCACTAACTCAGTGTGCCAGGGAAGAAATGCAGTTTAGAAATTATAAAGAGAACTTGACAGTTGAAACAAACTTCTCTATAGTCTTACCATGATCCTAGCATCCATAACATAGTGGTTTGTATTGTGTTACTAAACAAAGCATGTAGACCTTGCTTAGCATATCTGGAAACATTCTGTTTGTAGTCACTCTAATCTCTGTTAAACTTCTCTGACTTCCTTTTTTATTTACATCTGGGCCATTCATGTGGGGGAATGCTACTATTTGTTTGTTATCTTTTTTTGTGGTTGCCATGACCATCTTTCACCATGCAAAGTTGTTATAGTATTATTAGCTTTATTTCCTGTACTTTTCATCCTCGTGGCTTATTTATTTTATAACTGGAAGCTTGTACCTCTTAATCCCCTTGACTTACTTTGCCCAACATCCAAACCCCCACGCCTCTGGCGGCCAGCAGTTTGTTCTCTGTGTTTATGAGTCTGTTTCTGTTTTTATTTGTTTTGTTTTTTGGATTCTACATATGAGTGAAATCATATGGTATGTGTCATTCTCCATCTGACTTAATTCACTTAGCATTAATACACTCTATGTGCATCCATATTGTCACAAATGGCAGGATTTCATTCTCTTTTATGGCTGCATAATATTCCATTGTATATATATACATCTTCTTTATCCATTCATCTATTGATGGGCTTTTGGTTTGTTTCCATATCTTGGCTGTTGTATATAATGCTTCAGTAAACATAGGGTGCATGTATTTTTTTGAATTAGTGTTTTTGTTTTCTTTAGGTAAATACCCAGATGTCAAGTTATCAGATCATATATATGATAGTTCTATTTTTAATTTTTTGATAAACCTCTGTACTGTTTCTTGGGAATTTTTTTGTGTTGTTGTGTTTTGTTTTATTTTTGTTTTATTGTGGCTGCACCATTTTACATTCTCACCAACAGTACTCAAGCATTCCTTTTTTTCTAAATCCTTAACAACACTTGTCATTTCTTGTCTTTTTTACACTAGACATTCTGACAGGTGTGAAGTGGTATCTCATTGTAGTTTTGATTTGTATTTTCTTGATGATGAGTAATGGTGAGCATCTTTTCATGTGTCTATTAGCCATCTGGATGACTTCTTCGGCAAAAATTTCTATTCAGGTCCTCTGCCCAATTTTAATCAGATTATTCGTGTGTGTGTATGTGTGTGTGTTGAGTTGTATATTTGGATATTAAGCGCTTATCAAGTATATCATTTGCAAATATCTTTTCCCATTAAATAGATTGCTTTTTAGTTTTGTTGGTAGTATTCTTCTCTGTGCAAAAGCTTTTTAGTTTCCTGTAGTCCTAATGAATAATTTTTGCTTTTGTTTCCCTTGCCTGGGGAAACAAATCCAGAAAAATATGCTAAGGCGAATGTCCAAAAGTTTCTGCCTATGTTTTCTTTTAGCTGTATGGTTTCAGGTCTTAAATTTAGGTCCTTCATCCATTTTGAGTTTATTTTTGTGTATGGTGTAAGAAAATGGTCCAGATTTATCCTTTTGTATGTTGCTGTCCCATCTTTCCGTGCCATTTATTTAAGAGAGTGTCTCTTCCCTATTGTGTACTCTTGTCTCCTTTGGCATGGACTAGTTGACTGTATATGCATGGGCTTACTGCTAAACTCTGTTCTATTCCATTGATCCGTGTATCTGATTTTGTGCTGGTACCCTACTGTTTTGATTATTATAGCTTTGTAGTATAGTTTGAAATCTGGCATTGTGATACCTCCAGCTTTGTTCTTCATTCTCAAGATTGCTTTGGTAATTTGGAGTCTGTTGTGGTTCCATACAAATTTTAGCATTATTTGTTCTAGTCTTGTGAAAAATACTATTGGTATTTCTGTAGGGATTGCATTGAATTTGTAGATTGCTTTAAGTATTTTGGAACTTTTAGCAATATTAAGTCTTTCATTCCATGAACATGATATATCTTTCCATTTATTTGCATTGTCTTCAATTTCTTTCATCAATATCTTCTAGTTTTCAGAGTACAGATCTTTCACCTCCTTGGTTAAATTTACTTTTAGATATACTTTTTAAGTTGAATTTTATTTTAGAGAGAGAGAGAGCATGATCAGGGGTGAGAGGCAAGGGAGCAAGAGAGAGAATCTCAAGCAGACTCTATGCTCATCACAGAGCGTGATGCGGGGCTCCATCCCATGACCCTGGGATCATGACCTGAGCTGAAATCAAGAGGTGGACACTTAACCGACTGAGCCACGTAGGTACCCCTTTAGGTATTTTTTGATGCAGCTGTAAATGGGACTTGATATCTTTTTAACAAATGTTTATGGAAATGGACTGTGGACATGTAGTTATTAATATTTATGAAGATGGCTCAAGTACAGGACTCAAGGCACATATTCACTTTAATATATATATAATTTATATATATTTATTTCACACACACATATACATATGTATATACATATATATGTATACATATATACATATGTATGTATATATACATATGTATGTATATATATGTATATGTATATGTATATATACATATACATATATATGTGTGTGTGTGTGTGTGTGTGTGTGTATTATATGGGGTATGTAGTTAGGGGTTGGACCTGGACCACTATGTAGGTAGATACCATGTCATTAAGAGTTCATGGAGGGATGGAAGGGCGCCTGGGTGGCTCAGTCAGTTAAGTGTCCAACTCTTGGTTTTGGCTCAGGTCATGAGATCATGGTTTATGAGTTCTAGCCCTGTGTTGGGCTCCATGCTTACAGTGCAGGGCCTGCTTGGGATTCTTTCTCTCTCTCTCTCTCTCCCCATCTTTCTGCCCCCACCCCCAGTCTCTTAAAATAAATAAAGAAACTTAAAAATGTTCATAGAATGGGAGAACCTGGGTGGCTCAGTTGGCTGAGCGTCCAACTCTTGATTTTGGCTCACATCATGTTCTCATGGTTCGTGGGATCACACCCCATGTCAGGCTCTGCATTGGCAGCATGGAGCCTGCTTGGGATTCTCTCCCTACCTCTCTCTCTGTCCCTCCTCTGCCCCCCCCCTCTCTCACAAAGCAAATAAACATTAAAAAAGAATACTTGTTACCAATTCAAAAAAAAGAGTCCATGGAATAGTAAATCCTAAGGTCATAGGCTTGAATCTCATTCTTGTCACCTATTACCTATGCAAACTTGGAAAAGTTATTAGAATCAGTCATCGTTCATGTAATACCTACCTTATAGGGCTGTGAGGATTTGAGAGAATACATGAAATCCTCAGTCCTGCGTTCACTACTTTCTACTTTTATTATAACTATCCTATTTCATGTAGGGAAGGAAGAGTATTGGTTATGAAGTAATTTCACAAATCATTAAGGTGATCATGAAAGCATAGTGAGTCACAGCACCACTAACATTTAATTATTTGTTTGTTTGGTTTTATATTATACTATATTATATATTTTGGCATAGTTGGCAGTGATAGAACTACATAAACCACATGCTAATGGCCACTTTTTATTTTTAAGTAGTAAAAAGCAGCTGGAATTATGAGTGTTAAGAGTGGATATTGAAAGAAATATAAGGCTATTTCAGTGTCTTGTTTAGGTTGGACATCAGGAATTAAAACTATCGGAAAAGGAGTACAGACAAATTCAAGAAAGAGGGGGTAGCGTTTGGATATTTAAAGGTTTCAGTCTTAAATAAGCGAACTTCTTTTCCTAGTTTAGGCTTAGAGATTGGTTTTCCATGTTCCTGTTATTTCCTGTGACATTCTTTCTGTAATAAAGCCAACCTGTCAAGTTTTATAATATTTTCTTAGAGAAAGGTAAACAAATGGAAGAGAATGAAGAAGAGAAAGCCTGCCAAATTATTTATCCCTATTCCCATCAGGGCTCTAATGTAATTTGGTTGATAGAAATCTTATTAAGTTCAATATAGCCATATGATATTTGACTTCAAATAAGAATGCTGTTTAAATAGAAGCTTAGGAAAGTACAGTATCCTTGTACTTTCAGACACTCGTTGCAAAATTGGCATTTGATGAGGTAGGGACATAGGAAGTTCTCTTCCTAAAGGGAAATAAGCCCATGCTAGGAATAGGCTGGTATCACGAGAGTATTGCTTCTGTCCATCTCTAAAATATTTAATTAAGTTATGACTCTATAGAAAAAAACTGTGTCAAAATAAACTACAGTAAAAATGCTAGGGCAAATTTACAGAATAAAAGCCTGCAATGATGACAGTTTACCAAACAGTTAAAGGTATGTTTTTTGGTTTTTGGTTTTTGGTTTTTGGTTTTTGTTTTGTTTTGTTTTATTCTGGGCTTACCTATTGATTTAGAAGGGTATGTTTTGTTTTGTTTTTTTAACTCACACTCATTTATTCATTCATAAACTCTCATTTACGTAATGTATGCCACATATTGTATTGGCCATTAATGATACAGATGGATGTGGTATTAGACCAACTCAGGTTGTAAATACAGTATATATTCCTGAAGGAGACTAGTAAGCGATAGTTGAAAATAAAATGTGGTAAGTTCTGTGACAGAGATAAATGCAGGGTTATTGAATACATAGGGTATTTCCTAACCGTGGTGCTAGGAATCTGTAAATTTTCATAAGAAAAATGTTCACAGAGGCAAATTCGGAAAGATGGTTGTCATTAGGCAAGTGAGGTAGAGATGCTTGATTCCCCTAAAGAATGTTCCAGAAATAGGGGTGCCAGGGTGGCTCAGTTGGTTAAACATCCGACTTCAGCTCAGGTCATGATCTCACAGTTTGTGAGTTCGAGTCTCGCATAGGGCCTTGTGCTGTCAGCACAGAGCCCGCTTTGGATCCTTTGTCCCCCTCTCTTTCTCTCTGTCTCAAAAATAAATAAACATGAAAAAAAAAGTATTTAAAAAAAGAATGTTCCAGAAATAGAGAAAAAGTTGTTTGCCTGAAGCATATTTGGTATAACTAGTGTAGAGTTTATGGTGAGAAATGTAGAAATAAGTCTGGAGAGATGAGCAGGACTAGATCTTGAAGGGTCCCTCCTCGCCCATCATGCCCCTGCCAGCTGCGGTTCAGGTGGTACATGGAATACACTGGAGTGAAGGAGGGGGCTGGTTAGGAGGTATCACAACTGAAGTATAAAAGAATTGCCTGGGTAACACAATGTGTAAAGATTTTGACTAGGCTTTAGAGACACTCAGGTGAAGAGGAAGAGTGTGTGATCAAGAGTTTCCAAGTTTCTGATTTGGGCAATAGGACAGCTAATGTGCCATTTCTCCTGAGCTGGAGAAAATGGAAGGAGAAGTACCTCTTAGTGGAAGATTGTGACTTCATTTTTAAACGTGTTGTGTTTGTGACATTCGTGGCACATCTGCACAGAAATGTTCAGATTGTGTTCAGGATGGATATGTGGAGCTCTGGAGAGAGAGGGGGGAAGGCATAGAAGACAAATGGCCTTCAGTATACATACAAGGCTTGAAGCTGTGGGTATGGATGAGATCATATAGAGAGGAAAACCTAAGGTGGCGGACAGTTTAGAAAGAGCAAACATTGAAAGACACTGAGATGTGGTCACAGACACAAGCCAGAAAAAAAAGAGAATAATAACCATAAATGAAATTTAGAAAGCCTTAAGTACAGAGAGTATTTACAGGTTGGAATATTTCTGAGAGATCATGTAAGCTTAGGCTTAAAAATATATAAATCGAGAAAAGCAAAACATAATTCCTGGTGAGCTTGGAGAGAGAACTTGCTGTGGATGGAAAGGGCAGAATTCTGATGCCAATCTTTTGTAGAGAAAGTAGGCAAGGAGAGAAATCAACTGTAGACAACCCTCTTGATAAGTTTGCACCTACAGTGTGATCTAGGACAAAGTAAGAGGTTTTTTGGTTGGTTGTTTGGTTTGGAGAGGCCTGCACATGTTTAAATGTGGTGTAGGAATAAGGATTCTGAGGTGGTTACAGTTTAAGCAGGGAAATCAATAGCAATTGGTTTTTAAAGGCCTTTTATTCTTGCAAAGATAAACATTCTAGTTATAAGAACGTTTATGCAAACCTGTGATGAGTTCAACATTTAAAAATAATTCATATTCCATAGTCTTTCCTGTGGAAACATGTTTTTTTTTTAAAAAAAAAAACTGAAGGGGTACATCTTTACCAAAAATATCTCCTTTCCCTTAAAAAAAAGAAAAAAGAAAGAAAGAAGGGAAAAATAAGTATGGTTTAATTATATGGGAACAGAGCACCCAACTAGGGGCACTCCTCTTACCAATATTCCTCCATTTCATCAGATGTTGTGTCAGTCAATATCCTGACAAGACATACATGGCACATGGATGTTATAAAATTTGAAAATATTTTCATAAAGAGGTTGTACATAGGGAACTGGCATGCATAAAGAAACTGCAACAAATGGTAAAAGCAGGAGCTGTTATCACCCATAGACCAAAGCATGTGGGAGAAGGGAAGATGTGTCTTAACCTGGAATCAGAGAGAGCTGCTTGATAAAAGGTGTGGCTTGCAAAACATAAGAGACTCTTAAAAACTGAGAACACGCTGAGGGTTGATGGGGGATGGGAGGAAGGGGAGGGTGGGTGATGGGCATTGAGGAGGGCACCTGTTGGGATGAGCACTGGGTGTTGTATGGAAACCAATTGGACAATAAATTTCATATTAAAAAATAAAAAAAACTAGAACAAATTAAAAAAAAAAAAGGTATGGCTTGATAAAAGGTTGGGGAACAGCTAGCGATCTTCCAGTCTCTTCCCTCCATGTTATCTCTTGCTGGTTCTACACATCAGCCAAACCCAACGAGCAGCTAGTGGGCAAGAAGCATGCTGATGTATCTTTGTAGTTCATCCTTTAGATCCGGAACAGAGAGAGGGGTTGCAGAATGTTTGAGGAGAGGCACATAGAAGCTATCCGTCACTGACGGATATGACTGTGAAAAGGATAGGGGAGTGGACAGTCTGCCTGCTTTCTAACTTTAACTTATATTCCAGTAGTAGTTGATGTGTCTTATGTAGTTGAATGCCATTTAGAGGATTTACAATGGGTCACACCTCTTCAGATTTATGAATCAACCTTTATCATCAGGATATTTTTATTATTAGCCTTTAAACATACTAGCTGGGATTCCAGCATCCTATGGTACTTCTCAATCAATGATACTGTAAAGATTATCCCTCTGCATTTGACAGCTTCTTACAAAAGCGTTGCTCAGTTTTATTCAGCATGAAAATCGTGGTGATTGTCTCTTTTACAGAGATACTGAAGAATCGGATGATTATGGTGCATCGCATAATACTCATAATAAATTAATACTCTTTCCCCATTAAATTGTTTTTAGAGTTTTACAAAATTTACTCAAACTGCTAAGATAGTTCAGTAAGAGTAGTAGTTTGTTTTAGTTTAAGGAGAGAGTAAAAATCCATCCTTCCCTATACTGGGTACGTATATGCCTTAAAGGACCGATAGCCTTCATTCTCAGGTTTCAAGACCACATCGCTCTGCTCTTAGAAATGTGGGCTGCGTACGTGAGTTTTCATCTTAATAGTAAATGGATACACACCCCTGGTCACATGTACTTTACTTTTGCGTATATTTTGTAAGCAGCAATTATAATCTATAAAAGGAATTTTGTTTTAGGGAAATTTAACTCCAGTGAACGATTCATGAATTGCTTCTGTTTAATGTATCTCTAACACTTGAGTGAAAGAACTAAAATCCACAGCATGCTCTGTGTTACCTGGCTTATTTTCGTATGAATGAGTGTCAACCTCTATGATGACAGATTGAAATAAGTGTTTTTATAGACATTAACTATGTTTGAATGTGGCGAAAGTAGATATTGTCCAGGGAAATGTTTTGAAATCCTAGTTTCCTATAAATTTTATATATAGATTATTTAGGCTATTTTTTGTCCTTGTTGTCTATGCGGTACTAGTGAAGGAGAGAAAGAAAGTAATGATTTAATTTATTTTCTGTTTTCAGTACAATGTCCATTGCTGTGTGGGTTTCAATAAATATTGATTGCATTCATAATTTGCCACCTGCTTTTAGAAGGAAGGTGATAAATATCCATTAGCTTTAATGTTATAGTGTTTTAAATGCCATAGAAACTACGATTTTAGTTTTAAATTTCATAATATTTTTTAACTCTTAACTGTAAACTTTCTATAAAAGGGAAAAAGTAAAACTTTTTCTAAATCGAAACAATTTATTTGCTTACATATTTTTATGTGTTTCAATACTATTTGGGCCAAAGTTGAGGACTTACACCTCATACAGTTTAGGGCTCTTCACTGTACAGCTAACTTGGAAACTAAGCTATCAGTCACCCTGGAAATTGGGTGAAGGAATATGGATGGATTAGTATTCTCAAAAGTAGATGTGTTCAAAATAATGTTTCAACACTAGATCTGTATTATCAGCTTTGTATGCAAATCTCAACCTATTATTTAAAACCTTAAAACTGCCATCTTTTATGAACGCTCAGCCCCTTGCAATGCAAAATAATGGTGATAAAATTGTGTGTATATACACAAATACACATATAAATGCATGAATATATATATATATATATATATATATACACACACATACATTTTCATTTTTTTTTTACAAATACCTCTTATAAGAGATTATTCGATATACTAGTTCACTTGGGTTTGCAATATCATCTATCTTGCCAATGTATATCTTAAAATTATTTGACCTCTTGAAAAAGCTTAAAGATCATCTCTTCTGGGATCTTAGCCATCTCTACAATCTGGTTTCAGCCTTGTTTTCTAAGTTTGTCTGTGCTGCCTCCTTACACAAACTTCCCAGTGAAAGGCAAACCGCTTTGCTCACTGTTCCAATGCCAAACTTACTGATGCCCCATTTATAGATTTAATCTCACTCTGCTGAATGAGTTTTTACTGGACACATGAAAATTTAAAACATTTCAAGGCTCTGCTCTTTCAGTCTTTATGTACTTCCATGCACTAAAGGAATGTCTTATTTTTATAATGCTTGTCTGTACCAATGCTTTACCAATGAAGCCTGGACTTATGGCATTTCTCTTGTTATTATTTTGAACTGTTAACTGCTTTCTATTTTCATTTGGCTTTCGTCGCTGTATATGTCCTGATCACTCTTTCTAAAAAGTGTCCCCTGTACTCTCCAGTTAAAGTGCTAAGCATAGTCTCACATGTAGCATCAGCTCAATAATAATATTTATTAGTGGGAATTGATGTTTTAGTACCTCAGGAAAGATGACTCAATGAAAAGCATCACTTTAATTTTAATTTTCATTCATTTTTAAAAAAATTTTTTAATGTTTATTTTTTGAGAAAGAGAAACAGAGTGTGAGCAGGGGAGGGGCAGAGAGAGAGGGAGACACAGAATCCGAAGCAGGCTCCAGGCTCTGAGCTATCAGCACAGAGCCCGATGCGGGCCTTGAACTCAAAAGCTGTGAGATCATGACCTGAGCCGAAGTCAGACGCTTAACTGACTGAGCCACCCAGGCACCCCATCACTTTAATTTTCAGAGCTGGTATTTTTAGTCAGTAGAAAGACACACTCTTAAAAGCATCATTTTATGTCCAACTTGAAAATTAAGTTTGATAGACAATTGTCAAACTGTATCAGTAACCTATGATAACTCAACAATTCTAGCCCATAAATATACTTGAAGAAAGAAAAGAAATTGTGATGATACTGACAAAATCTGCAAGACCCATCCATGAGGATATTTATTCCCAAGTGTTCTAAACTATCAATTTAGCTTGAGAAGTTTAAACTTAATTGTCTTTGTTTCAGTAGAAGTGACTTCCCAGGTAAATCCTTTCTTGAAATTGTAACAGCAGGTTTAGATTAAAACGTTCAAATAAGGTATTATGCATGACACTACTAGATAAGTCGAGAAAAGCACAGCCATTCTTGTTGGACTTGGATTAAGTTTGTTAATATCATTATTATTTAGTACTTTTCAAATCTATCCAGAACTCCTGGTGAGATGGTGCAATGGGTTCATGCTTCAACATTCCCTCTATTCCAAACACAGAGCAATGCTAGATAGAACAGCTGGCACATAAAAAGGCTCAGAGACATGACAGACACCAGCATGGGACAAAACTGGAGTAGAACCAGAGAGCAGAGATCAGGTCTGAAACCTAGGCCTGCTGGTTGCCAGGTTCTTGAGCAAACAGGAGACAAGAGACGCCTGATGGCAGCCTGGAGTGAAGGGCTCTGATTCAGCTCTAACTTGTAAAAAAAAAGCCTAAACATTATGACTGCTTTAGGAAATTGTAGTCCTAATGAGTCAATGAGAGAGGAAGACAGAAATACAGTTTCAAGACTAAGAGTAGCATCCAGGGGAAGTTGAGTACTTGGCAGGACTAGATTGCTATTGAAGGATCAGCCCTCTTGATCACCATCAGTGAAGTCATCTTTCTGAAGCAACCCAAATGTGAAGAGCGAGGCCTGTTCTTGTCTCTTGAAGTCAGGCTGACAAGAGACTCTGGAATTAGCCCAATGCACCATGCTATAAAGGCACATAGTCATCCTACATTGAGCTGCAGTGACCTGCGTCATCTACCCAGTGACTATCCATGACGTCCAATCTGGAAATTGATAAACATTCAAACAAGTAATGGTTGCTGTTATTTCAGTTGCACATAACGTCAGGGACATTTGGGGAGCAATAGAAGCACAGAGAACTCTGCCTTGGAGTAAAAGTTTAGTCTAAAAACAATTCACACTATATAGTGTGCACAGTGTAGTTTATACATACATACCTGTATGATACTGCAGGATGCACAGCTGGGAAACGATTCTATCAAAAAACTTCTTTTTGAAGAAGCAAAAACAGCTATAATATATAATTTAAACAGGGGACTAGAAAGATGAAGGGTGATGCAATAAACTGTCTTATTATTTCATTAGAAGAAATTCATTTAAAAAATGGTTATTGTTCTTCTTCTTGCAGCCAATAAGAGCTGTTCTGATGGCGCGTTGAGGTGTCCCTCCTTGAACAGCTGTATCCCAGTGCACGAGCGCTGTGATGGTTTTGCCAGCTGCACGGATTTCCAGCTTGATGAGTCGAGCTGCTCAGGTATTCTATTTCCAGTAAAATATTCTTTACAATATAAGCCAGTAACTTAACCTTGTAGATGATGCAAATATTAAAACCTGAAATTCTAAATAATTGCAAGCATGGGATAACTGAATTCCTAGTATTGGTTGGGGGCAGGAAGGATAATTAACATGGCTACACGTATAAAAACTTGTATAATATAATGGACTCATGCTTACTCTATATAAACAATGTCTCCAAGTAAAGAAAAATCACACCCTTAATTTTAATTCAATATAACTTAAAGTTATTGGTATTTGATAGTCCCTTTGATGTGAATTGCTTGATTTCTGAAATAAGGAAGCGCAATCTAACGTGTTAATTTTTTTCATTGTAATTTGTCCCACTTCATTAAGAGCCATCCTTTTGTATGATCTAGTCATGAATAAAAAACCAATTTATTAAGCTTTAGACTGACTTTTAAACATTTTTCTCTCATGACTCTGGAATATTTATAAGAGTTGATAATGGATGTCTGTGATTATACTTTTATCAAAACTGCTTTTAAATTCTGTAATTTATTGTAGTCCATTGTTAACATCTCTCCTTAGTAATTGAATTTTTATTTCATGCAGGAGGCATAAAATAATAGATAGGGTCAATATAAATCTCTCACAACTAATAGGTAATATAAATTGGTAATAAAAGATATATTCAATCGTATTTTCTAAACAAATTGGAGATATTTAATATCGAAACTAGGTGAGAATATATTCTTCGTATCTTTCAAGAGAGAAGACTATTATAAGTGACAAAAACATGGTAATTACAATCAAATCACAGTGCAAAAAAAATCTTATTTTTTTGTACTGCTGAAATGAATACTCACAGAGCACTGAATTTTATGACTACAAAAGGAAATCAAGAAGCAAGCAAATCTGGTCCCATAAAATATGCAAAGATGAATGCTCTTTGCCATTATTTCTGTACCAGGCATGCTTTTCTATCAGATTGATGCCCAAAAGGAAACGCTTTCAGTTTCTTTTCAGAGTAAGAAAGATACTAATGAGTTTCATTCTTTGAAACTGTTAAGAAAAAGCACTGATGTCCAGCATCCAAATTTATTTTCATAAAGATGGGATTTTGTTCAGCAGAGTCCTCTAGGAGAACAAATATATCATACCATGTTATGGTTTATTGTCTGATTTTACATATTCCACCTTTAAAAATGTGGCCAGAATAACAGAAGAGTGACTAGCCTTCCTGAGTGATCGACAACCTGTAGGTAATAACAGAGAACACATTCTGGCTGCCCCATCTATTTTAGTGATTCACCAGTTCACTCACACAGTTCATTTACAAAGTATGGGTCATACTGCCCCAGGTACTGGGTTACAGTAATATGAAGAACTAATGAAACACTTTTCAGAAATAAAATCCACATTATATTTTTTGTTCTTTATTTATATTGTATGTACTTCTTAGTTTGCCAAACTAACATGATGAAGTCAACACTTTTGTGTTTAAGAATGCGTCTAAGCTTAATCCATGCTAAAATGCCCATGACGCCTTCCTCTTTCTTTTCAAACATTATATCCCTTTATGGTCAGCATTTCACAGACTTTATAAGACCAATCCTGACAGCGTCCAATAACATCTCTGGTCACACAGCAGGTGGTGAGCATCTGGTCTCCCCTCACCTGAGGTTTAAGTCATTAACAGTAACATTGACCTCAGACTCTGCGTAGGTGTTTCAGGTTAAGTAGATTTCAACAAGGCCTGTGTGTCCCCAAGTTATGTTAGAAAGGCATATTATTTTCAAGTTTTGGTTGCTTATGCAACAGAAAATTATTGAGCAGGATGTGTCTGGCCTCATTTAAATAGGGAGTCACTTTCCAGTCATCTGCAGTAGTAGAGGTTAATGAAAGTTATGTTAAGGTGATACTACAACTATGATAGCTGTCCATTTGAGGGAGAATTAGGAAAAGGCATTAAAAATATAAACTTGTAGGATTGGGTATTATGAATGCAATACAACAACAACAACAACAACAACAACAACAACAACAACGACATAATGATAATAGTAATGCCTAAAACCGTTTCAGAAGGTTTTTTAAAATTTTTTTCTATCAAGTTTTTTTTTTTTAATTTTAATTCCAGTAGAGTCAACATACAGTGTTATATTAGTTTCAGGTGTACAATATAGTGATTCAACAATTCCATATATCACTCAGTGCTCATCATGGTTAACTGTACTCTTTCATTCCCAACTTGTTTCACCCACCCCCCCCCACCTCCCCTCTGATATGCTCTATTTTAAATGGGTACCCTCAGTTAAAATTATTTTTTTTCAACAAGAACATTTTTGTACTTGGAGCATACACCAAACCAAAATAAAAACTTCTCATGTAAAGTACTATGGAGCTATTCCAAATTTCTAAGCCATAGTTAATCTTCCCTGCAGTCCCTGTGCTGGGATTTCAAGATAAAGAGAACAGTCTCTGCCTACTGGGAATTTGGTTTCCTGCACCAAAACATTTGGTTTTCTGGAAGACTCTTACATCCGTACAGCTCCTGAAACTATGCAAGTTATTGTGTGTGCGTATATTTAATCCATGACAGTGCATAAATACCTTACGATTCAGAGAGGTTTATGATCATAATATCGGGAACAGTAAGGGGTTATAGAAATTCTGAACTGAATAGCATCAGATCATTTGAAATGTTTAGACTAACAGGCTTTGGAGTTAGAGGACTGGAATTCAGTTCACTATTAGCTGTTCCCTTGCTGTTCACTTGAGCAAGTTATATTATTAACCATTTTCCTTTTATGTAAAAAAGGGTATATATGGGATATATCACATAATGCTATGAGGACTGAATGAGGTAATGGCAGTACAAGTCTTAGGACAGTCTTGACACAGAGCAGGTCTTCAGTAAATGGAGTGGTAATGGTGTTCCTGAAGGTACAAGGAGAAAAGGAAAAGATGGAGAGAGCAATGGTAATGGAAATTAGGTTTCATGGGCAATTTAAAGAACTTCCAAATATAGAGAACTGGGTGAGAACGATTATTTAATGTGTTATGCATACCATTCAATAGTATAGAAATATGATAAATACATTTCATTTTAGCCTCTCAGCAGCCCTGGAAGGCAAGGTGATACAATCCTCACTTTAAATACATAAAACTTTATACTTGAAGTACCTAGCCCAAAGTTCCATAACACATTAACTGAGCAAGGTATCAATGAGGGAAAACCAGGATTCATGTGACTATCAGTCTTCTCAGCAATCCACAATACAATAGCTGTCACTTCCTGGGCTCCATATACACTGAAAGAGACACCCCCCCCACACACACACAAAGATAGGTGTCCAATTTATATGTTTTCCTGCTTTTCCAGAGTGATACACCAGAGTGGAATTGAACTTGAATTCTTTACAGAATGCTATTTCTATGTAGTCAGTTGTATCATATTGGCCTCCAGATACATGGTCATAATAACCAATACAAGAGGGTACAAGGCAGTGAGACACTGATGTGGCTAAAGAGCCTGGGAACCCATACTGATTCTAATATCAACCCCGTAGATCCCTACTTCCCATTTGAAACTCTACTTATCTACTAGAAATATTACATTTCTTCATTGCTAACTACTCATGTATCTCCTTCCTCCATTTTATCTGTTCTCTACTTTAAATTGTTTTGAGTAAATTAAAGGTGATATTACATTGTACTGTGCCTTTCCATCTTATGGACAAAGAACCTGGGTTTAAGCAGAAACTGGAAAGAACTTCTTGTAGAGGTAATCTACAAATTGTCTGACCTCCAAAACACCAAGCATTATTCCTTGTTCTGGCCAATGCATGTGTTTTTTCCACTGTGTTCTATTATCTGGTGTAAGAGATTATATATGTAAATTTCCACAGAATTATTTTGATGTAAAGCAAGCCTCTGTTTCACTCTCAGCAGTCAAAGTAAATATTAATGACCCCAGGAAAAAAAAAATGTGCAGCTGTGTGTATTTTGATGTTCTGCAGTTTCAGACACTCTACTGGTTTTTCTTCAAAAAAAGCAAAGCCCTTATGTGAGGAAGACTAAAATTGTACTTAAGGCCAAACATGAGCATAAAATGGTTTATCTAAAAGGTTTGTAGATATTTATGCTTTATCATACTAGTGGGCTATTTTTAGTCAAACCAGCTAATTTTTTGTTTATGAAGGAAATTTCACATCTGTTCTGTTCAGTAGAGCATGCCCCAGAAGCCTGAGGGATGTAGCTGTATTCCCATATTTAATACCACACTCTCCTGTTGTAATTAGTTAAATAGGGAAGAGTAAGGGAAGGCAAGATGAGATACACAGTTGACTCTTGAGCAACACAGGATTGAACTGTGTGGGTCTACTTATGCATAGATTTTTTACAGTCCTGTAAATGTAATTTCTCTTCCTTATGGTTTTCCTGATAACATTTTATCTAGCTTACTTTATTGCAGTAATGCAGTATATGATACATATAACATACTAAATATGTGTTCCCTACCTATCTGTTAAGGCTTCCAGTTCACAGTAGGCTATTAGTAGTTAAGTTTGGGGGGAATCAGTAGTTATATATGGATTTTAAAAATTTTTAATGGTTATTTATTCTTGAGAGAGAGAAAGGGAGAGAGACAGAGTGAGAGCAGGGGAGAGGCAGAGAGAGAAAGACAGAGCAACTGAAGCAGGCTACAGGCCCTGGGCTGTCATCACCGAACCTGACACGGGGCTATAACTCATGAACCGCGAGATCATGACCTGAGCAGAAGTCGGACGCTTAACTGACTGAGCCACCCAGGAGCCCCAGTTATATGTAGATTTTTAACTGTGTGAGGGTCAATGCTCCAAACCCCCACATTGTTCAGGGGCCAACTGTGTACCCCTGGAAAAGCAAATCACTGGAAACTTTTAAAAACAAAAAGGACACCAGACATATGGTATATTTGTGAGTCTGTTCCCACACTGCAACCTCTCTGCTTCCTGATTTTTCCTCTTTCCTCCTGCCCCATCCATCCCCTTCTAATGTTCAATGACTGGCTCCACAACCTGACTCTCTATAGTTGACCTTCAGAGTTTTCCTCCAATGGATTATTTTCCTGTATAAAATTTCTGTTTCTTCTTATTACTTTTCTACTACTGTTCATAATCATCAGCCTTTCTCTGCCCAAGTAAATGGTTTCTCTCTCTGCTAAGGTTTGTATGCTCCTGTAAAGACAAACACTGTATCTTTGTAACGCCATGACAGCTAAAAACATGATACCAAGTGATTTGGGGAGAGGAGGGGGCAAGCCTGAAAGGCAGAGGAAGAAATCTGAGGCCTCAAATCCATGTCCTAGGCTGTGTTTTACCTGGAATTCATACCTGTAAATCATATTGTCCAAGGAATACTTCCACTTTGATGTCCCCTTAGGCACTTCAAACACAAGTGTCTTTCCCTTTAAATTCTCCATTCCCCTAAAAAAAACAATTCTCCGATCCCCACAAATCCCCCAATTCTGTGGCCCAGCCAGAAACTTGAACATCATTCTTGACTCCTCCAAGTGATCACCAGCATGTTTCGATCTCAGCATTTCAATATCTCACAAATCCCCACAATTATCAACTCCCCACCCCACCCCTTTCATTCAGGCAGCTATAATTTTTTATAGGACTATTACAAAAACTCTTAACTGGGCTCCCAAATTTTAGTTTTAGCCCTTCCGTTAACTTTATATACTGGATCCAGAATTGTCTTTTTAAAGCGTGAAACATCCACTTCCTGTCTTAAAATTATGGCCTCCTAGGTTAAAGTTTAAACTCCTCACTGAGCCTATATGATCTGGCCCCTGTGTGTCTGTGACCTTCTCTCATACTTGCTTCACATTATCAGTCCAATCAGGCTGAACTTCCTTCAGTTCCTCAAACACACCACACTCTCTTCTTGGGCCTCTGAGTCTTTATGCTTATCTTTACACGCACGCACACACACACACACACACACACACACACCACCTACCTTCCCCAAATGAATGCCTGATTCTCTTCTGGAAAGCTTTTCTTTGTTCCCCAAATTTGATTTAGGTGCTCTCCTTGGTATTTTCATAAACCTTATTATATCCATCCCAAATTATATTACCTTTACTACTGTATTTTAATGCCCTAGTCACTTTTTTGCATTTTCCATGAAGCTGGAAGGCCAATGAGAGCAAAGACCGCACTTGTATCTTTTTTAGGTCGACATTTCCTAAAAACTATGAGCTGGCTGTTTCCAAACATTCTCAACAACTCTATGAGATGGGTACTCTTTTTAACCCTGTTTGACAGAGAAGAACCAGAGGCATAGAGAAATTAACAATCTTAGCTGATATTACACAGCAAGTGAATTGAGTCGAGATTCTTACTCAGACAGTCTGTCTCTGGTGCCTGCAGCTTTAGCAGCTATGTAAACTTCCTAGATTATTTAATGGTACATATCCAGTGCCTAGCCTAGTACCAGACATTAATAGGTGTTCAGAATTGGTGTGTTGGATTACAAATTAAAGGAAGTGGAGGCTTCCATCAAGTATTAGAGTTAGGATAGCCCAGCTAGGGAAAAATGGTATCCTGCAAGAGAGAAGGTGTCAAAAAAGCCAAGGAGAGCGATTTGGGGGGTAAGTGAGTAGAGAAAGTGATAGGTCTTTGTGGATCAGAATGGTTTGGTGAAGTTACAAAGAGACTATAAAGAACCCTGAAGACCTAAAGGCACTAACCACTTCCAGAGTCATGACTATGGGACAATATCTACCTTCTTTTTAGTCTATAAGCAAACTACCTTTGAAAATAAATGTTCATGCTAACCTAGAAATAGGGAATGATACAAGCAGCAAAGAGTAGGGCCGGGGCAGTGTCCGCCATGACGGTGGCTACTGTGTGGAACGAAAGACAATCAATGTTCCATTAAAGAACAAATTTCAGTATAATTACAAGTATGTCATGCAGACATGTTCTAAATAAGTAGATTTTACTTAATCCAGGGGAGAAGAAAAAAGTCTTCTCTTGTGGTCAATCACTCAGGCATGTGAAGAGAATGAACACATCAAGGGCAGCAAGGGCCACTGAGCAAATTTGTGGGGTACAGGGAAGTAGTCTGGGAGAATTCTTGTGCTTGTAGCAAATGGGAAGAAATACTCTCAGTGACTAGATTTAATGCAATAATTAACAGTAATATGTCCTCCTCCTTCCTAATAATATTTATAATTAACTGTTGTTTTTATGGCGCTTCCTTTTAGAATGCCCATTGGGTTACTGCAGAAATGGTGGGAATTGTGTAGTGGAGAAGAATGGCCCTATGTGTCGGTAAGGAACATCATCTACTTTTTCTCCTACCAGTTATTGCCATTGGCTTCCTTATTTTTTCTTGAAGCTGATACAATACATCATAATGAACATGAAGTTGTTAAGGTAAACATAGTGGATAATGGCATTTTATGCATTTGTCTGTCTGAACAAGAGAAGGGAAGATATGAGTATATTTTATTTTATTTTATTTTTTTAATTTTTTTTTCAACGTTTATTTATTTTTGGGACAGAGAGAGACAGAGTATGAACGGGGGAGGGGCAGAGAGAGAGGGAGACACAGAATCGGAAACAGGTTCCAGGCTCTGAGCCATCAGCCCAGACCCTGACGCGGGGCTCGAACTCACAGACCGCGAGATCGTGACCTGGCTGAAGTCGGATGCTTAACCGACTGTGCCACCCAGGCGCCCCGATATGAGTATATTTTAGAAAAAAAATTCAATTACTTAACATGATTTTATATCTTAACATTTTGTATAGGACATAGTTTTTTTTTTTTTTTAATTTTTTTTTTCAACGTTTATTTATTTTTTGGAGGGGACAGAGAGAGACAGAGCATGAACGGGGGAGGGGCAGAGAGAGAGGGAGACACAGAATCGGAAACAGGCTCCAGGCTCTGAGCCATCAGCCCAGAGCCTGACGCGGGGCTCGAACTCACACACCGCGAGATCGTGACCTGGCTGAAGTCGGACGCCTAACCGACTGCGCCACCCAGGCGCCCCTATAGGACATAGTTTTAATAGTAGCCATTATTTCTTGTTTTTAATATTTACACGAGGCTATAAAAAGATTTTTTATATGGGTGTCATCCTATTTCAGATGAACTTAGTGTCTGTGTTTCCTGACTCCCCTTTTATTTTACATTTCATATTTCTCTTTTCTAACAACAAAGGATAAAATTAATTCATAAATAAGATCTTTTTCTAGTTTATGCAATGGATGTTTTTGAGCAGCTAAAGTTAAGGTACAGATAAGGAATATATTTGCATACTTAAGGCAAAAATAAACAAAAACAGTCCTTGTGATTTCTTTGGGGAATTATTTATATTGCATATCAAAGATTGCTTGATTTTTCCCTCACCCTTTAGGGAATTGTGCAAAACAGTTTCATAAATTCCAAAGGAAATGATGCATAGTCCATTATATTTGTGTTTATGACTTTTTAATCTAGCAGACCAATGGATATATTGCTCTGCTTATTAGACAACTGATTGTAGGTTGATACTCAAGTCATAACAAAACACATTGCAGTATCTGGAAAAGACTGATTAATAGTTGTTTAAATACTTACATCCGTCTGAGTCAACACTCATATTTTAGGAAAAGTTGTTTATCCCTTAAAAAAAGCAAAAATCTCTACCAATTAAAACAACAAAAATTTTTTATGAGGAGGTAAGTTCAGACACTGTCTTAACATTGTTGAAACTGAATTATTAGTGGGTTTCTGTAAGTGTTTTGTCTATTTCATTATGTAATTTGTTTTACATCTCCACAAAATTATACTTTCTCCTGTATCAGTTTCCATGGAAATTAACTTGTCACAAGCTGTATGTTGATGGAAGGACAGGATACATAGTACTAATTTCTAAATGTCTTCTGAAGGAAAGTGAGAATGATGCCATAAGTAATGTTTATTGAATGTCAGCTGAGTGGATAATGTTATTTAGTGTCAACTGTTTACAGCAAGGAGATTTGCATTTTGGTCTCCTCTAGCCCAGATAGACAATAAAGTTCTCGACTGTAGCTAGTCTCAGCTGAGCAAGCAGAGTTTTGCATTCTTGGCAACATCCTCTTGTACTTAAATAAACTTTAAAACTTGAAATCCAGATGGTGACATCTGAAATGTGTTTCTCTCACATGAGAAAACTCTAACGTGGGGGAGAAGATTCAATGGGAGGATTAAGAGGCAAAGGGACTAGAGGCAGGAAATCGATGCAGCAAAATGTAGAAAGAAATCCACCAATCAGATATTTTAAAATCGTATTTTTGATAGTAAATAATACTTTTCAAATAGTGAAATAACTAATGACCATCACACAAACAAATGTGTGGAATTAGTGTTCTTTACAACATAGGTGTGAGAAATGACTTAAGGGTTTTTTTCATATTATATATAATATGGTAGTTTCTGCATCCAAACTCTAATAACATTAAAATGTGAACTGCAAAAGTAACTATGTGTATACTATAATAAATTTTGGAAGACGTTCAGTAGTGTATCAGGCAAAAGGCAGAATCCCCGATGTTTAAATCCTACTCATTAGTATTATGGTTTATATCCACTTGAATATGGTTTTCCTTTCACAAACACATGTACGCGCATAAGCATGCATTAGTTTCTTGCAGAAATGTGAATTATACTTTATACATTCACTTTGCACCTTGTTTATGGTTTTTTTTTTCTCTTCATAAAATATTTTGCTGTTGCACGTGGGTACATGTGGCTCTAGATCTCTCACTTACTGGCTGTGTAGTATTGGGCAAGTTTCTTAATCTAACTGTGTTTCAGCTTCTTCTTTGGCAAGTTGGAGAAAATAATAGCACCTGCCTCCTAGAGTAGTTGTGAAATTTAAAGGGGTTAATATGTGTAAGATGCTCTGTACCATGCCTGACATACAAAAGATACTACAGGAATACTAGCCATCAGAACTATTATATAATTTTAAAAATTCTGTGTAGTATACAATGTGTAATATAGGGTGTACCATCATTTAAAAACCTCATGAATCCTATTAATGCTTGTTTAGTTCCAATATTAAGTATTTGCTTTTACAGATAACATCCATCCTTTGACTAATCCTTGCACAATTCTTTAAGTGTAACATATCTTACTGAAATGCAAAATAACAATGTAAATTATTTCTAATTGCATTTAGTATCAAATTCATTTCCAATTAAATGTCATATCCACGTCATTTGTCACACACAGGTGTTCTTTTTTGGATTTAAGGTTAAATGAGGATGGCTTTAGAATACAAAGTTTTAGAGTGAATATAGGGCATCATGGAAAGACGATGGCTTTATGTCAAACCCCTATCATTCCCAAATGTGGGAATTCTAGATCTTTGTTACCCAGAGACGTAAGGCCAGAAAACTCAAGCCCACCTCTCATCTGGGACATTGTGAATATAAGAACTTCATGGTCACAAAGAGGGGGCCTATCACCAAAGCCTCTGGATTTTCTCTTTGGATCTTGGGTGCCTTGAGAAAGACCTTCAGTTTTTACCTATGATCCAGTAGAAGAGACTTTTAAAAATACCATTTGGGATGCTAGAAGTGTATAATTATCCACAAGAGTAGAAACTACTAGATGAATCATGGTTTTCCATTTCTTGAGGAACACCAATAATGCGGCATGTTTGAGGGCTGAAGAAGCAAACCATGAACCAAAAGAGGGAAATTATCCCTCACCTAAGGAGGCTTGATTATTACATTTTTTTTGATATATCAATATGTTTGGAAAATAAACTGAGCTACGTAATATAAATTCTAAAGGATTAGAAAGATGTTACAAGGAAAGAAAAACAAAGAAAAAAAAGGAAGGTAGTTAGTGAAGGTAGGAAGAAAAATATTAAAGCTTGGGTTAACTTATAGACTTTGAAGACAACTTGTCTGCAGCCACCCTATCCCACTAGACTCTTTGCCCCTCCCAACTTGCATGCATGCTGTCTCTCTCTCTCTCTCAAAATAAATACATAAACTTAAAAAAAAAAAAAGAAAAGGAAAGCAATGGAGTAACTCTCCTCTTGTTAAAGCAATATGGTACAGACACTTAGAAGCATTTAGAGGAGCGGAGTAGAAAATCTAGAAATATATTCAAGTGCATATGAAAAGCTAATAAATAATAACAGTGGCATCTCAAATCATTGGACAGGATGGACTTTTTTGCAAGAAATGTTAGGGCAACAAGTTAGCTATTTAGAAAAGGTAAAATTAGAACCATACCTCACATCATACACACACAAAAATAATCTTCAGGTGGAGCAGAATGCAGGCTGAAACCACATATATACTAGAGAAATACATGGTTAAATTCTCTATATTCTGAATGTAAGAAAATGATTTTTTTCAATGACTCAAGCCTAAATGCAATCAAAGGTAATATTGATACATTTGACTACATAAAAAATTTGACTAAAAAGAATTTTTTGCATTGTAAAAAATACCATAAGCAATATCAAAAGGCAAATGGCAATCTGAAAGAAAATACTTATGTCAGATATCTCAGGAAAAGGACAAATATCCCTAATACTTAAAGAACTATTTTAAGACATGGGAAAAGACCAACCTTCATATTAAAAATTTGACAATTATTTTTGAAATACATAAAATGATGATCAAACATTTGAAAAAAATTCAACTCATAACAGCGAGGCACATTTAAATGGTACTAACACGCTTTTTTCTCACCTCTCTGACGAGTAACATATTCTATGGGTAAGGATGTGAAAAAACAAGCATTTTGCCAGGAGAAGTGTAAATTGGTATAATTTCTATGGAGATGATTTTGGCAATATCTAAAAAAACTACATATCCATAGACTTTTTGACTTAGCAATATCATTTCTAGAATTTATATTACTGGTACAGCTCCAACACTACAAGAATGTATGTCCACAGAATTACTCACTGTAGCATTTTTATAATTTCAAAATATTGGAAACAACCTAAATGCCCACGTATAGCAGAATAAACCACATGATGGAGTCTAACTGGAATATGGAGTGGTTAAGGAGTGCTCTGTAAGCCAGCTGAAGAAAGGTATTGCCTGGGGCAGCATAAAGGAAAATGAAGAAATGTAGAATTGTTCCTGGAACTCTTCTGTAGTTCTTTCATTTGACTTAAATGTTAAAAATCTGGAGGGTATGTTATTGTTGACAATAATATGTCAGAACCTCTTAAGCATTTGTCATGCCTTTGGCCTTCACATAAACCTACAAGGTACATGACCGTGTACTAACTGAGCAGTAAAGGAAATGAGACTTGGAAATATCTAACAAAACTATAATTTTTGGAAAAAAATATTTAAAAAGTGAAATTAAGTAATTTTCTCAGATACAAAAAGCAAGAAAATGATGGAGTTCAGATTCAAACCTAAGTCTTTTGTCAAAGTTTATACTCCTAGGTTATCACCCCCTGTGGCATGTTTCCTCTTTGGAGATTTGATGTGATGGCTCCTGCTTCTATGAATGCAAGATTCTATGAGTAGAGATATGAATCAAATGCTTAAAGAAAATCTAGGGGTGCCTGGGTGGCTCAGTCAGTTAAACGTTCAACTTCAGCTCAGGTCATGATCTCACAGTTTGTGAGTTTGAGTCCTGCATCAGGCTGTGTGCTGATAGCTCAGAGCCTGGAGCCTGCTTCAGATTCTGTCCTTCTCTCTCTGTCCCTCCCCCACTCACTCATGCGCTCACTCATGCTCTCTCTCTCTGTCTCTGTCTCAAATATAAAATAAAACATTAAGAAAATTTTAAAAATCTAGAACTAAGCTTTATTTGTACTTGGCCGTTTGCTGCTTTTTAATACACTGTGCACTTTTATTCCTCTGAGTGTTCATATTGTTCTTTTTGCCCATTTTACACTTTCCCACCTGGACTACCTGAAAAAATTCCAGATTCATCTATCATGTCCAAACCTCCTCTCTAGAACTTTCCCTGAGCCCACATGCTTATGACTCATATCCTGTATGCCATGTAGAGATATGAATCTAAAAACATATGTACCTGAGTTTAGGTATGAATCCCATCCACCATTTACTAATGCCATGAATTTGAATAAATTACTTAACCTTTTTCTATGGAGAAAAAGGAAAATGACTATATACTAAGGAACTAACGTTCTCTGCCACAATGGAGCTATAAATTGAAAAGGGCTTCTATATTACTGAAGTGTACAATTTGTAATTGTTTTATTTACTTAAGAACATTTAAAATGTTGTATCTAAGTGGGAAGCATTAGTAATCTTTTTGCTAATTTCTTATTTAACATCATCAACATCATCTCCATAGCAACCAACAGTAGTTCTTTACGAGGTCAAAAACAGAACAAGGCATAAACATTTAAGATCATGGCCTCTGTTGTTATTTTTTCACACACAGTACTCAAGTGCTAAGGACTAACAAATATTCATAGTAAACTTGAATGTTTTGGATATGAAAATCATTGCAAAATTTCAAAAAGTCTATTTAAAGAGGAGGACATTTAGCTGTCTTTTGTGCAATAAGCTTGAGAGGCCATGAGAGTGTATGTTTTTCAAATCCAACACATGGAAGAAACAATTTCATGGTTAAGTATAAATTACCAAAATTGTCCCAAGAAGAGGAGATGTTAAAATTGAGTAGATTGAGTGACATAGTAGAAATTTTAAGAGTCAAAAGTATAGTCCCTCTCTTCCAAAAAATTTAAATGTGTATATCTATTTAAAAAACTCAAAGCATTTCTCTTAAAGCTGGAATAAGAACAAGAACAGTCTGCTAGCACTGGGATTCTTCTGTTTGCTTAAGAGGTTTTAGCCAAATGAACAAGCACAAAGAAATAAGAGTTAAACGTATTGAAAAAGGAGCAACACAAATACTGTTGCATATTCTCACAGCCTAGGAGATTCAAGTAAATTAACTGTAATACTTTTAGAATGATATATAAAATAAAAGGTTCAGCAAGGTAGATGGATACATGAAAAGTATGCAAGACTAGGTAAATTTCCTTTTTACCAGTAGGGATGATGATTGAATAAGATAATTGGAAAAGAACTCAATTCTGAAATAGCAGCAATTATTATAATATATACAGGCCTACACTTAACAGTAAATGTTGAAGACCTACATAAAGAAAAGAGAAAAGCTCACATGAAGGGTGTCCAAAGACCTGATTCCACAGATAGGAAAAAGATATGGGTGAATTTACTTTCTAGAATTAGCAATATTCAGTAGTGTACAAATGACAACCAAAGAACATTCTCAGTGTTTTAGGTTTTTGCTTGTTTTTCAAATAGACCAGTGGGTTTTAATGTTCGCCTGAGAACACAAATATAATATTTAA
Source organism: Leopardus geoffroyi (assembly GCF_018350155.1). Taxonomy (NCBI): domain Eukaryota; kingdom Metazoa; phylum Chordata; class Mammalia; order Carnivora; family Felidae; genus Leopardus; species Leopardus geoffroyi. Next base: position 18,297,318 of record NC_059341.1, read on the forward strand.
AGACAAAATTAAGAATTGGTATTTATTGTACTTGATAATTAAAGTTTGCTATAAAGTCATGGGTAATATATATTGAGGAGCCAGGACACAAAGACAAAGAGGATATTGCAACAGAATAAAGCTTCTGCAAATAGATTAATGTAGCTGTGTGAAATTAGGATAAAATAGGTAGCACTTCGGGTAGATGAGAATGGGTGGGTTGGACTAATAATTCATATTAGGACGACTGGTTAGCCATTTATTTAAAATAGATATTATTATTATTGATATTTCATGTGAGGAATTAATCCCAGACTTAATAAAGGGATGAACAGGGAAAAAATTATAACAAATTTTAGAGAAAATACAGAATAAAGGACTCTTTTTAAATCTTGAAGTATGGAAGTCATTTTTAAGTTTACTAGCAGTCATAAAGGAAAAGATGAAGAGATTTGAAAATTTGACCACATGGATAATTCTTAAGCAGAATGAAAACTGCAGTATGGTGAAAGACATCATAAATTTTATTAATAACACAATAACAGGCCACAAAAATATATATAAAGTATATACTATAGATAGGGATTCATTATTGTATTAATTATTTACTTATATGTAAAGTGTTCCCTCAAAACAATAAAAATTAGGCAATAGACAGCTAGGCAAAGGTTATTCACAGAAGAAGGAATATAAATGGTCAATACATACTGAAAAAAATTCAACCCTCATTAATAGGTAAGTACAAGGTAACCCGTGAAAATCCTAGTTTTACCTAAAGTGGCAAAAAAAAAAAATAAGTTTAATAATATCCACTATTTATGAGAGTGTAGAAGCCCTGGCACTTTTATACATAGATTATGTGAATATAATCTGTATATTTAGGAAGCTAAATATACAACATTTAGGTAAAGAAATTTTTAGGAAAGACAAATGGAAATACCCATTCAAGATTTTAATATTCACAGTATTTAACTCAGCAACCTCCATCCTAGGAATCTAGCCTGCTGACATACTTACAAGAAATATGTAGGTAAATGTGTTGAAATTGGTATTTTATGGTTGTGTTTTGGAAACAAACTTCAGTGTTCAAAATAGTGTAATGGGATATGATAGAACCATTTTTTTTTAATGGAAAATAAAAATCCTGACATAGAAAAGTGTCTACATTGTTAGGTGAAAAATGCAAATTCCACAATAATATGCACTTTAAAATTCTATGGGGGAAGAAGATGAGTAAATGTGAGTGTAGAAAATGAAAAACGAGTCTAGCATTGTGCACATCAAAGTATTAATAGTTGTAAGTGACCTCTCCAGAAGGAGATTAGCTTTGGGAGAGAGAGCAATTTCATATTTTAGTTTCTCCATTTTTATTTTAACCAATACTCCTTCTGTAACTTAGAAATGCAGTTTTTTAAAAAGGCCTTAAAAACATTTACAGTATTAAAAAAATAATAACATCGCTTACAGTAAAAGGCAGAGCCAACTGGCTGCTTTTCACAGTGTCTCCAAGATAAATGGGCCTGTCCCTTGGTTTTTTTCCCCTGTTGTCAGAAAGTATTACACACTTTCTGCCTCGTGCAGAGCCAAACAAGCCAGACAGACTAGGAATGTGATTGAAGATGAAGCAAATAACCCCTCTCACCAAGGCTCCCTCCCTGTCTCACTCCCAAAGCTGGATCCTTCTCTCGTCACATATGCCAAAAGAGTCATGAAAATGAAAAGCACAGTAATACCTAATTTTCCCTCACTGCCCCTTTCCCAGAAAGAAAGCATTGTGACGTGTTTGTACACTTGAATTGTTTTTGGATTTTTCATGCCAGGCATCCGTTTTCACAGCTGAAAACTGCATTGCTTTGACAATCTGATGTAAGTGCCTCTTGAATGACCTGTTGACTCATCCAGGGAGGGCATTCTGCAAGGACGGACATGGCCCAGATTTCGTTGACTGGTCATTGGTGACAAGGGATTTGTGATCCAGATATTTTCCAAAGTCTCTGGTATGACCTGACTGTTAAGTAGATATTTCTTTCCTCCTGGAAGAAAAGTGGTGGGTTATTTCTGGGGCAGTATCTAATGCCAAAGGACTTGCTTTAAAAGAGAGAACAAGAGATAGCTGTCTATATTATAAGGAGCAGGAACTTGAAAAACCGCCCCTAAAATAGCTGTATAGGAAAATGGTTCCTCTTCATCCACACAGTTTTCATTTGATCAGTTTTCCTAGCATGTGCACGACCACATTTTCATGGGATAGTTGATGGGAAATGGCATCTTTTCTTTCTTTGCTGTGCATGCTGTGTATGTGTGCTCTTGAATGGGAGAGTAAAGCACAGCCCAGTGGAGGTGCTCAGAGACCCAAGCCTGGAAGAATGCTGAGAAAAAGTCATTCCTCAGAACGGATTTCACAATTTCCCAAACCAGGCTCCCTAGTGGCACGGGAACTGCGGGCCATCCAGCTCTGCCCTGATCCTACATAGCTTTTCTTCCTGCTCAGCCAGCATGAGTTTAACTATGTCAGAGTAGAATCTTTTGTGCTGTTGCTAGGTGGCTGATCTCTGCCTTACAGAAGCAAAATCTAGCAAATGAGGTAGAACTTTTTGAACCTATCCCTCTTACTAGTGAAATGTTGACAGATCTAAGTAGTTCAATGCATTTTAATTTTGAAACCCCCGTGGGACTTTTCTTACCCTCTGAAAGCCCTAGTTTATGTTTGCCATTGCCTTAATCTGCTGTTCATCTATACCTCTGAGATGTAGGGCATCTCTTTGTTTTCTTCATAGACTTAGTTTATTTTCCTTTTTTTCATGAGGAGGAAGAAGAAGGTAATGGAAACTGTTTATGTCTTCAAGTTTAAGATTAAATTATGACTATTCATGATCAGTGGCTAGATTTTATATGATCTATCCATCTATAGGTCCATATTATCCTTCTGTTTACTATGTACTGAAAAATAAAGAATTTTGAGAGACACATATACAAAAATCGGAAAATTTAACACACAATAGAGAAAAATAATTGTCTAGAGATTACAGTGGTAGTGTTGATAGAACTCGTACTTGCCTTTTCATTCTCTATGTGTAGAGGCAATAACTGAACACACAAATACATCATAGCAAATGCCACAAGAGCAGCAAAAAACAAAAAGACAAAACGAGAGAACACGCATTTTAGTATTGAACAAAGAGAAATGCATACCTTTTGAATTTACGGCTCCAGGATCCAGAATAAAACACATAAGATCACTTCACAGCCAATCTTTTCATTTTAGGGTTCCCACCATCTAACAATGCTGACAACTAAAAGGGCATGCTTGCTGAACATATACATGGAGAATTCTAATTTTGGAATAAATATCTTCTAATAATTGCATTTTTCATTTTGTAGATAAAAAATAAAAAGCACCATTTTCTTGTTAGAGTGTCGGACTGAGAATGCGTTCAGTTTGAAAACAGATTTCAATATGGGAAATAAGGCTTTACATATACTATTCTTTTCCACTCTGTAGGAATTAAAAGTGATATTATAAGAATTTTCTCTGTAACAAGGTAAATTATAATGCATTATGTTTTCCTGTTATGCATTTTATGATGCTGAGGGAATACAAGCTATATACATAAAAAGGTGTATGTTGATAAACGGTATATGTTATATTATTTTTAGAATATATTGCTTACCAGGATAGATCACCCTTGTGAACACATATGTATTCATATTGACAAGTATTTTGCCAAGTTCCTTTGTTTTTTTTAATGGTAAAACATCACAATGTATAAATCTCAGTCATTGAAAACCAGTTTATGAAATACTGTGTGGTGCAAGGAAAGGAAGAATAGGCTTGGAATTACAAGTTCTGCCTTGACTACACTTAATATTTACATAGCAGTGTCAGTCAGGGACCCACCATAAATGATAATTCATCCCAGATGGCTAACATAACAAAACTTTGAAGAATACTTACTTTAATGAAGGTATAGGCAAGATTGACGTAATGACAAGGGATGTTGGGACTCCAAGAGACTGGCAGCAGTAGAAAGCCAAAATTGGAGGGCCTAGGGGTAGATCATGGATAACCAGTTCCCAGTGAGAGCTGGAACTGTGTGTGTGTGGAGGGGGACGGGGTGTGGGTGTGTGTGCGGGTGGTGGGGGCAGTGCTGAAGGAGGAAGGGTAGTTGGGGAAGATGCTGCACTGCCCTGGCAGAGAAGGTGAAGGAAACAGACAAAACGTACTCAAATTTTCTCTCGTTCTACCATCCAGACTCCAGTTTCTGTCCTCCATTGGCTAAACCCAAAAGAAAGACAACAAGGAAACAGAGATAAGGATGCACCCTGAGCATTTTTCTCCCAGGCCACAGATTAAAGCATAGAAAGGGGTCTGAGGCAGCAGACGGACCTTGGCAATTCTCTGAACCTCTGTATGTGTATCAGTTAGAAAGCCCATTCAGCTTCTAGTAAAAGATACCTGGCTATAGTGAAATTAAAACCTAAGGAAAATTATTTTTCTTATAAAAATTCTAGAGATAAATGATTACTGGCATCATTTCACCTGTTCAAGGATGCCAAAAGCAAATCCGTGATTCTCTTGACCTTGCAGCCTAGGCCTGTAACCCCTTCCTAGACAACTCAAAAAAAAAAAAAAAAAAAAAAAAGGCAGAAAGGAAAAAGGAGCTTAACCAGAATCTCACATGACAATTTCCACATATATCTCATTTTCCTAAGAAATGTACTGCGACAGATTTTTCAGTGGAAGTTTGGATTAAGAGGTAAAGATCAGTAAGAATATCAAATTATAAGAGGCTGATTTTTGGACACCTTGTGCAACACTGAGGTTATTAAAAATGTTTAGAGAGGACTTTCGAGGGAGTTGATTTATGAAGCTTTCTTGGCCATACTGAGTCCCACCCTATTCCTCAAGGAAAAGCACAGTGAGATTGGCTTCGAAGAGACCTCTCAGAGAGCACTGATATAGTTCCCTTAGTCATAAGAGCTCATGGGACTAGTGTTTGTCATACGCACGAGGTACCTAGAGGTCCTTGGTGGTGGCTATTGCCTTATAATGGCAGGCAGTGAAACAGTAGCCGGGGCATTGGAAAACGACTGTATGCCTTCCCTAGAAGTAGGTCAAAAGTACACAAATCCTGGAAACAGAATTCTACTCAGTAATGTTACTCTGACACACAAAACAAAACAAGACAAAACAAAACAAAACAAAACATGTTTCCCCAGAGTGGTTTCGCCAGAAGATGAGGGAACCTGAAAGTAAAGGGACAAAATAGCTTTCTGAAAAATCCACAGATTCTTTAAAAGCTTGGTAGGCCCAGAGAACTGGAAGCACAGCCCAAGGAAGGATGCTTTTTATCTGCTTCCCAGACTCCAGTGCCAGATGAACCAAAGTAGTTGAGGGAGAAGGAAAATGCCAACTCAACCTGCTCCCAAATTTTGGCAACCCTCCAGCCTCCTGGCTGGCTCCTGCTAAGAGAATGGAAGAAATACAACTTTAAGTTTAGGGTTTTGATTATTACAGAAGATTGAGCATTTAAATTGCCAACATGATGATTTTATCACTTAAAGTGACCATCACATTACTAATTTACCTAAACTGAGCAGGAGAGTCATGAGGTCTATTAGTATTTTGTTGTATATGTAGATTTGAAGACTATGGAAGACAAAATGGGTTTTATTTTTACTATATTCCAAAACCCATGCTTATTTAAGATACAGGTTTAATAATTTTTCAGCTAGGAGTTTTTCAGGGTTCTTCTGGTGAGGAAGAAGGAGAAAATGGATATGGCTAGGTAGCAAGAAGTCTCTTAAATAGAACTCATCTACAAATGGAGCAGGATGAACTAGACAGGGGACCTCAAATATGACTGCACAGCTATAAAAAAATTGATGAAATAAAAAAGTAAACTATAAAAATTTACTAAGAACAGTTTGATTCCAGAGACCTGATTGGACAATGGAGAACAACCTAAGAAAGGTAACCTAAAACAACTCCATGGCAAGAATCATGAGAGAAAACTCCAATGCGAGATGAGCCCCCAAAGTGAAGCTGAAAGGCAGTAAGAAAATCTAATGATAGAATAGACAGTAAGCAAAATCAAATACTGGGAAATATACTCCTGGTAAAATAAAAAGAAAAATACAATTTAAAATACATTTAAAATAGGTATGTTAAAGGTTCTCAAAAATCTAAAGAAAGGAATACAATCCATAAAATACAAAATAAGTTTTTTAAGTAATTAGGCATCTATGATTTTTTAAAAATTGGACTAAAAAGTAGTCATGGAAATTAAAAATAAAATCTAATTCTAAGTTGAACACAGTTAAAGGGAGAATTTATAATTGTAAGGTATTTTAAAACAATTACTCAGAATATAACACAGAAAGACAAAAAGTAAACATATGAAATGATTGTTAAAATATGTAAAAAAATATAAAGGACAGATTAATGAACTTTAGTAATGCCACTATAATATCTTAAAACATAGAAAATAGAATATTAGAAAAGCAATATTGAAAGAATAAAGTAGCTAAGAATATTTCTGATTTAATAAAATCATGAATTCAAATTTAGCACATAAAATGCTACACACACATGTGCATGCAAAACAAAGCAAAAAACTAAAATCCACACCTTAATGTGGCATGAAAAAGTTGTAGGATATCATGAGAAAGGGAATATTTGAAAAGTATTCAGAAGAAAATCTACATAGTACTGATGAAGTTTTAGCAAGTAAACTGACCATGGAATTCTCTCAGGAATATAGACATCAGATGATAACAGAGAACGCTAAGGGAACATAATGGTCAAACTAGAATTTTACACCTGAGTAAATTGAGATAAAAAACACTCTCCATCATAAAGAGATTAGGAATATTTACTACACATAGACTTTCCAATAAAAGAAATAATTCCTCTAGCATCTGGGTGGCTCAGCTGGTTTGAGCAACTGACTCTTGATTTTGGCTCAGGTCATGATCCCAGGGTAGTGGAATTGAGCCCTGCGTCGGGCTCTGTGCTGAGTGTGGAACCTGCTTGGGATTCTCTCTCTTGCTCCCTGTACCCCTTTCCCCAACTCACACTCTCTCTCTCTAAAATAAATAAAGTGGAAAAATTATTTTGTAAAAAATAAATAATTCCTTGGGAAATACTTAAGCAAAATGAAATGTTTAGCCCAAAGTGAAAGTGAAGATGCACAAAACAGTGATGATTAAAGAAACCGGTAAAGTCTTCTATATACTTATTAACTATTAATTCTAAAAATAATAACCCATTTTTAAAATTTGTTTTAAAAAGGCAGAACTAAAATCTAGAAAGGAATAGCATGAAAAAGAGGAAAGAGTTGAGTTCAGAGTGTAGTTACATGTGCTGTAATTCCTTTTTCCTTTCAGAAGATAGACATTCCAAAATTAGAATCTGAGAAATACTATATTTACATAACATTTATAAACATATTATAAATACATTTTTCATTTTTATTGCAGTAAAATATGTATAACATTAAATGTACATTTTACAATTTTTAAGTGTAGAGTTAGGGACTATTAAGTATATTCACACTGTTGTGCAACCATTACCACCATTCATTTTCAGAGCACTTTTTATTTTGTAATACTGAAACTCCCACTCATTAAAAAATAACTCCCCACCCTACTGCCAGCCTTTGGCAACCACCTTCTACTTCGCCTCCTATAAATGTGACTACTCGAAGCACTTTATGTAAATGGAATCATATAGTATTTGTACTTCTGTGATTGTCTTATTTCACTAAGTATAATGCCTCAAGGTCCATCCTTGTCATTGCATGCATCCAAATTCCCTTCCTCTTTAAGGCTAAATAATATTCTCATACACCTACCACAATTTCATTTATCCAATCCTCCATCAATGGACACTGCTGGTGCTTACACTTTTTGGTAATATTGCCATGAACGTGGGTGTAAAATATCTTTTCAAGTCCCTGGTTCCAAATATATGAATATATTTTAAACCTTAAAGATTACCACCAAAGAATAAAAATAAAACGTATAATTTCCAATATTAGCAAAAGAAAAGGAAAGGAAAAAAATAGCCTACCAACAAGAAAAACCATGAGAAGAGAAAAAAAAGAAACAGAAAAAAATATTAAACAGGGGTGCCTGGGTGGCTTAGTCTGTTAAGCGTCCGACTATTGATATCACCATTGGTGAGTTCAAGCCCCGCATCCGGCTCTGTGCTGACTGGGCAGAGCCTACTTGGGATTCTCTCTCCTTCCTCTCTGCCCCTCCCCTGTTCACATTCTCTTTGTCTCTCAAAGTAAGTAAATAAACTTTAAAATATTTAAAAAATACTAAATAGGAAGCACAAAATAAAATAATAGAAATATTAAAATATCAGTAATTACAATACATTTAAATAGGTAAAAAGTAGCTATCTAATGGTATCAATTATATTATTGCTTTAAAAATAATCAGTTATCTGCTGCTTAAAGAGATACATACAGACAGATTGAAGAGAAATTGGTTGGAAAACATATCCAAGAACAAAATAATAAAAATAATGCTGCTGTAGCAGTAGACAAAGTAAAAATGAAGCAAAAATCAATTTAAGATAGGAACAAAAAGGCTAGGAAAACTATAACAGGAATAAAAGTGGATAAAAGAACAATTCCTGGGGCGCCTGGGTGGCGCAGTCGGTTAAGCGTCCGACTTCAGCCAGGTCACGATCTCGCGGTCCGTGAGTTCGAGCCCCGCGTCAGGCTCTGGGCTGATGGCTCAGAGCCTGGAGCCTGTTTCCGATTCTGTGTCTCCCTCTCTCTCTGCCCCTCCCCCGTTCATGCTCTGTCTCTCTCTGTCCCAAAAATAAATAAACGTTGAAAAAAAAAATTACTATTTAAAAAAAAAAAAAAAAAAAAAAAAAAGAACAATTCCTCATGAACTTAAACATACATGACAACACATCAAAATGTATATATTAAAAATTGATCAAAAGGAAAATTTATTTCCATGATTGAAAAAAAGAATATAAGTACAGATAGAGTAGATATTTTTCAAAGTATGAGATTACTATATTACTTTGTTAATCATTTTTAAATATAAAATTGGGAATTATCTGGAAAAAAAATTAAAAAATGACATGAAGAAATAAAAATAATCACCTTTAGATAAACTGATAAACAATGTCCCTATCAATTGGCCATTGAAACCAGACACATTTTTCTTATGTCTTTTAATGTGAAATATGGCACAAATAATAGACACATAGATCAATAGAACAGAGTAGAAGACCTAGAAATGAACCCACAACTATATGGTAATTAAATCTTTGACAAAGCAAGAAAGATTATCCAATGACAAAAGATAGTCTCTTTAACAAATGGTGTTGGGAAAACTGGACAGCAACATGCAAAAGAATGAAACTGAGTCACTTTCTTCACCATACACAAAAATGAAATCAAAATGGATTAAAGACCTAAATGTGAGACCTGAAACCATAAAAATCCTAGAAGAGAACATAGGCAGCAATGTCTGACATCAGCAATAGCAACATTTTTCTAGATATGCCTCCTCAGGCAAGGGAAACAAAATCAAAATAAACTACTGGAACTATATTAAAATAGAAGTCTTCTGCAGAGCAAAGGGAATAATCAAGAAAACTAAAAGACAATCTGCTGAATTGACAAAGATATTTGCAAATGACATATTTGATAAGGCATTAGTATCCAAAATATATAGAGAACTTATAAAACTCAACAAAGAATGAATAATCCAATTTAAAAATGGGCAGAAGACATGAATAGAAATTTTTTTCCAAAAAGGACATACACATGGTCAACAGATACATGAAAAGATGTTCAACATCACTGATTATCAGGGAAATAGAAATGAAAACGACAATAAGATATCCCCTCACATCTGTCAAAATGGCTGAATTCAAAATATAAGAAACAACAGGTATTGGCAAGGATGTAGAGAAAGGGGAAGCATCCTGCACTGTTGGTGGGGATGCAAACTTGTGTAGCCACTGTAGAAAACGGTATGGAGGATCCTCAAAAAGTGAAAAATAGAACTACCCTACGATCTAGCAATTGCACTACTAGGTATTTACCCAAAGAATACAAAAATACCAATTAAAAGGGATACACACACACCCTGATTTATAGCAGCATTATCTACAATAGCCTAATTATGTAAACAGCCCAAGTGTCCATTAACTGATGAATGGATAAAGAAGATGTGGCATGGAATATTTAACACAATGGAATATTACTCAGCCATTAAAAAGCGAAATCTTGCCAATTACCGCAACACAGAAGGAGCTCCAGAGGATTATGCTAAGCAAAGTAAGTCAATCAGAAGAATACAAATACCATATGATTTCACTCGTGTAATTTAAGAAACATAACAAATGAGAAAAGGGAAAAAAAAAAAGAGAAACAGAAAGGAAAACCAGGAAACAGACTTTTTTAAGGGTGTCATTATCTATAAGGTTTCAATTGTTTATTGTGCTGCTTTTTTTCTTTCTTTTTAATGTTTCAAGTTTTTATTTAAATTCTAGTTACTTAACTTATAGTGTAATATTGGTTTCAGGAGTAAAATTCATCACTTACATGTAACACTCAGGACCCATCATTTAAGTACACTCCTTAATCCCCATCATTCATTTAGCCCATCCCCCCATTCACTTCCCTTCTAGCAACCTTCAGTTTGTCCTCTATAGTTAAGAGTCTGTTTCTTCTAGACAGCAGCATGCAGAAGAAAGAAACAGATTCTTAATGTAGAGAAGAAAATGATGGCTACCAGAGGGGAGGGGGGTGGGGGTTTTGGATGAAAAGAGGTGATTGGGATTAAGGAGTGCACTTGTACTTATTGTGATAAGCACTGGGCATTGTATGGAAGTGTTAAATCACTATTTTGTACACTTGAAAGTAACATTACATTGTATGTTAACTGGAATTTAAATGAAAACTTAAAAGAGAAAAAAGAAATGTTAAGGGAGACTCTGTAAGTAGAAAAGAAAGAAACATAAGAATAAGAAAACTAGCAAGCACAAAAGCCAAAAAAAAAAAAAAATACATCTGTAAAAATTAGTAAAGAAAAGGACATAATTAAAGGATATAAAATATTTAAAAAAGGGAAACTGAATAAAATATATATGTTAACTTCATAAACAGTTACAAAGCAAACTCCCATATCTGGTGATTTTTAAAACGAATTTTACTAAATCTTCATGGGACAGTAATCCCTATTTTATACCAATTGTTTCAGAAATGTAAAAGGGAGAGTGAAAAACCATCCTACTCTTTTTATGAGACAGGATAATGTTGATACCAACAGTGGATAAGGATAGAGCAAAGAAATTATAGACCAATTTTACTTCTAGACACAAGAGCAAAAATCCAAAATGAAATATTTGCAAGCAATTTATCAATTGTTACCGAAGTAATTAGTCATAGAGAGGTTCAGGAGCTTGCCACCATGCTAGTGAGTGACAAGACTGGATACTGGGCCTACCTGGGTCCAGAATCAGAGTCAAAGGGGAGTCATTGATGGTTTATTACCACATTAGCCATATCGTCAAAATTCTATTTTAGGAAGGTCAATGTCCCATTCCCTTCACAGAAATAGCAAATGAATCCACGGATATACCAGCCATATGATGTGATAAGCACCTGGCGTTAAGTCCTAATACTGGTATGCCTGGATAGATGCAATCTCCAAAACAAGTTTAAGATCACTTTCATAGAGAGGAACCACATAGTGCTACAAAGTCAATAGCACATGGCAGGTCAAAGAATTCAGGAGAGAAGGCAAAAGTGTTAGTCCAGCAGCATTTAGACAAGGCAGTCAACAAGGCCATGTGCCAATGGCCACTTCTTTTTTCCTTCTTGGTTTCTCTCCACGGATTATGAAAACATGTCAAATGTGTTAAAGGCACAAGATAAACAGAGTGGAGAAGAAAGTGGAGAGAATGTTTACAGAGATTGAAATTAATCATAAAACTTAACAGGCACACCGCTAGTCTTAAAGTAAAGTGATACCGTGGTAAAAGAGTAGCAGAAGATTAATTTTGGAAAAGATATGTTAGAACTTAATAATTAATTGAATATGAAGTGAGGGATGATGAAGAAGGAACATTGAAATGTTATCCTAAACCCTTTCTAATAACTTGGAAAATGGTGGCACTGAAGCCGGAACTTGAACGTCTGGAAGAAGAGTTGTTTTTAAGAGAAGAGACCTACTATTCTATTAAACTATCCAGGAAGTAGATTTCCAGCTACTTCAGGAATGTGAACCAAGCAATCCTTCACCAGAGCTAGGGTTTGTTTGCAATTATTATGGCATATTTTTTTTTTTTTAGCCTTTGCTCTTAGATTCCAGTGAGGTCACCTCCCACAAAAGATTGTCTGTGGAAGCTGAGTGTTTGGCAAGACTCCTTGTGAAGGAAGCCCAGACTCAAACCATGAGAAACATGTCAGCAAACAGTTCAACTTCCTTTTTGTCATGTGGGTGACCAGAGTAACGGGAAGGTTGGTTGTCTGTTGTTGTTGTTGTTGTTGTTGTTGTTTTAATAGAAACCTCATGAAAACTAAATTCCTAAACTTTGCTTTATCTGAGGGAAAGAAAGAAAGAAAAAAGAAAGAAAAAAGGAAGAAAGAAATAGCTCAGAGCTTCAAAGGTATACAACTAACAGAAAGTAAGTTAGGAAATAGAAGTAAGGAATGGCCCAGCAGTTCAAATACAGAGACAGATAATAGTGTCAAAAACATGTAACATTTTTCTCCTCATAAAAAAAAAAAAAGAAGCTGTATAGCAAAGAAAAAAAATAGTCTTAAGACTGCTTTTATTTCAGAAAAAGCATCCATTATGTCACCAGGTAGGGTTCAATTATATATAGATGGATGAAACTTACATGTTTATTTTTCTGTAGAACCGTGGCATGGTATAGTCATCTTTAAATGGTCTTGATTAGGAAAATGGCTGAAATGAAATAGTTCAATGGACACATCTCTTAGTCAAAGAGATGACTTGTGGAAGTCATCCACAAGAATCTTTTGAAATAACTCTCTGCCCACCACACATGGAGGCTCCCATACCCTTTTGAAGCAACTTTCCCCTAGCTCATACTATACATTTTGGGAAATACACAATCAACAATCAATAACAGAAATAAAATAACACTTCAAAATCAGAGTTTGGCCTTCCACAACATTCCTGAAAGAGCCACTGATATCTCAGTGTTCCATTCCTTTAGTGCATAGAAATCAGCATGCATTTCTAGTCTTTTAGCATAAAATCAGGGTGATAAATGCTTTACAAATTATTTTATTGGCAGAGGGATTTAAATAAGAGAGTATGAATGTATGACAATTGAACATTAATATTTTCTCCTATCATATTTGCAATGTACATGCCTCTGGCCAGAAGCTAACCACTGTATTACTTTCAGACGCAGATACTTTAAATAGTTTCAACTCAACAGGGCAAGCTGTAGTTTGAGTCACCATTAATTAAACCTTAGAGTTGCTACTGCCTTAAAAAGTCAATGTGTGGTTTTGTATCAATATATCAGAAAATATGGGTTTTTTTTTCGGGGGGGGGAGTGGCAGTAGTGGTGATAGAGTCTATTTCTACAGCAAAACTGCACAAATTAAATTGAAATTAGCTCAGGTCACTTCCCTTCCCCTCAAGGCAGTAACTCCCCATTGAATATGATGCCCACCAGAGGGTACTGCTTGTCTTCTGCTCCTCAGCTGTTACTTCTGACGTCTAAGATTGTAGTAACCAAGGGTGTCTCCAATCCTGAAAAAGGAGAAGGAGAAGAAAAAAAAGCTTAGTTTTTTTTTAATAATTAAATGTCTATGAAGACTTCAAAAAAAATTGAAACTGAATATCCAACATTTTATTAATATTCCTTGCCACCCTAAACATATCTGTATCACATTCTTTTGTGGGGTTTCATAGCACTGGACTATTTTGGAAAATGTGGTATCCAACAGCATCTAATTCTAATTCATATCTCTCTGGGTCACTGTTACTCTGTGGTTAAAAAGTTCCTTTCATTTCATTTCTTGCACTTTTCTCATTTCTACCTTTCCCCTCTCTACACAATCTAGAAATAACCACATTCATGTTATTACACAACAAAAGAGCTGCGATGTGAAAATTATAGAATAATTTTTTGTTTTGTTTTTCAAATAAAAGAACAAAAAAGACTAATAAGGAAAGTGTGACAATAATGGAGTTTGTTTAAAAATCATGGTGCTACATAGTTTTCATATCCAACTAGAAGTCATCTAGGAATTGCTTTCTACTATTATTATCATCTTAATGCCATGTGTATTTATTTTTCTTGGATACTCACTTTTATTAATAAATAAAAGGAAGAAAATATATAGGCTTAAATAAGAGGAAGAGGCTAAAATTATTAGATTTAAATATCCCAAAGTTATGTTTCTTATAAATTTATAAGACTTAAACATTCCAAAGTTTGGGGTTTTTAAAAAATTTTTTTAACGTTTATTCATTTTTGAGAGAGAGAGAGACAGAGTATGAACGGGGGAGGGTCAGAGAGAAAGCGAGACACAGAATCTGAAACCGGCTCCAGGCTCTGAGCGGTCAGCACAGAGCCCAACGCGGGGCTCGAACTCACGGACCGCGAGATCATGACCTGAGCTGAAGTCGGAGGCTCAACCGACTGAGCCACACAGGCGCCCCCCAAAGTTTTTTTTGAAGTACAGTTAACATACAATATCCTATCAGTTTCAGATGTACATCATAGTGATTCGATATTTTTATACATTACAAAATGATGCCCACAATAAGTTAGCTACCTCCTGTCACCATACAAAGTTGTTACAATATTATTGACTCTATTGCTTATGCTGTACATTACATCTCCATTCCTTATTTATTTTGTAACTGGAAATTTGTACCTATTAATCACTTTGTTCACTCCCCAAAGCCTTTGCCCTCTGGTAACCAACAGTTTGGTTCCTGTAGATACATGAGTCTGTTTCTGTTTTGTTTATTTGTTTTGACTTCTAGATTCTTCATATAAATCAAATCAAATGGTATATGTCTTTGTCTGACTTGTTGCACTTAGCATAATGCCCTCGAGGTACATCCATGTTGTCACGAATGGCGAAATTTCATTTATATTTTATGGCTGAGTTATATTCCTGTGTGTATGTGTATGTGTCCATTTATTTCTCAGTGGATACTTAAGTTTTCCATATCTTGGCTATTATAAATAATTCTTCAATGAACATTGAGCAGTATATATGTCTTCAAAAGTGTGGTTTTGGGGGCACATGGGTGGCTCAGTCAGTTAAGCATCCAGCTTTGGCTCAGGTCATGATCCCACAGTTCATGAGTTCTAGCCCCACATCAGGCTGTGTGCCCTCTTCAGATTCTGTGTCTCCCTCTCTCTACCCCTCCCCTGCTCACACTCTGTCTCTCTCTGTCTCAAAAATAAATAAATGTTAAATTTTTTTTAAACTGTGTTCTTGTTTTCTTTGGATTAATACCCAGAAGTAGAATCGTTGGATCATATGCCATTGGTATTTTTAATTTTTTGAGGGACTTCTATTATATTTTCCATAGTGGTTGCACCAATTTACATTCCCACCAACAGTTCAGAAAGGTTCCTTTTTCTCCACATACTTGCCAGTACTTGTGATTTTTTGTCTTTTTGATAATAACCAATTTGACAGGAATGAGATGATATTTTATTGTGGTTTTGATTTGCATTTCCCTGATAATTAGTGATGTTGAGCATCTTTTCATGTATCTGTTGGTCGTCTGTATACCTTATTTGGGGAAAAATGTCTATTCAAGTCTTCTGCTCATTGTTTAGTGATATTGTTTATTTTTTTAAATTAACTTGTATAAATTCCATATATTTTGGATACTAACCTCTCTTTAAATGTATGACTTGCAAATGTCTTCTCTCATTCAGTAAGCTGCCTTTTCATTTTGTTGATGGTTTACTTCACTGTACAGAAGCTTTTTAGTTTGATATAATCCCAGTTGTCTTTGCTGTTGTTGTATTGTTGCCCTTGCCTGAGGAGACTGGCCCCCCAGGATATTGCTGAGACTGATATCAAACAGCTTACTACCTGTTTTCTTCCAGAAGTTTTGCAATTTCAGGTCTTACATTCATATCTTTAATGAATTTTGAATTTATTTTTGGATATGGTGTTAGGTAGCGGTAGTGAAAATAATTTCATAGTTTTGCATGTAGCTGTCCCAATTCTTCCAGTACTATTTATTGAAGGGAATGTCTTTTCCCATTGTATATCCATGGCTCCTTTGTCATAGAATAATTTACTGTATATTTATGAGTTTATTTCTGGGCTCTGTTCTATTCCCTTGATCTATCTATGTGTCTGTTTTTGTGCCACTACCATCCCGTTTTGAGTACTATAGCTATGTAGTACAGTTTATAATCTGAGATGGAGAAACTTCCAGCATTGTTCCTCTTAAGATTTTTTTTTTTTTTTTTTTTTTTTGGCTATTCAGGATCTTTGTGTTTCCATATACATTTTAGGATTTTTTGTTCTAGTTCTGTGAAAAACACCATTGGTATTTTGATGACAATTAGAATGAATTTGTAGATTACTTTGGACAGAGTGGACATTTTAACACTATTAATTCTTCTAATCCCTGAGCACAGTAAAGCATTTCATTTACCTGTCTTATGGTCACTTTCTTTCATCAGTGTTTTACAGTATTGAAAGTATAGGTCTTTCACCTCCTTGGTTAAATTTATTCCTAGGCATTTTATTCTTTTTTGTTCAATTGTAAATGGAGTTGTTTTCTTAATTTCTCTTTTGCTACTTCATCATTAAGTGCACAGAAATGCAACTGATTTCTGTATATTGATTTGTATCCTGCACCTTTACAGAATTCATTTATTAATTTTAGGAATTTTGTGATGGAGTCTCTAAGGTTTTAATTTTTGTTTTTGTTTTTTTTTGTTTTGTTTTGTTTTTTGAGTCTTCGGGGTTTTCTGTATATAATGCCATGTTACTGCAAATAGTGACAGTTTTACTTCTTCCTTTCTAAATTGGATGCTTTTTATTTCTTTTTCTTGCCTCATTGCTATTGCTAGGACTTCCAGTGCTGTATTGAATGGAAATGGTGAGGATGGGCATCCTTGTCTTGTTCCTTAGAGGACACGTTCTCAGTTTTTCACCACTGAGTATGATGTTAGGTGTGGGCTTGTCTTATATGGCCTTTATTATGTTGAGGTATGTTGAGGTACATTTCTTCTATACCCACTTTGTTGAGAGTTTTCTTTTTAATCTTAAGTGGATGTTGAATTTAGGTACTTCCCTTTTTCTACATATATTAAAATCATACGATGATTTTTATCCTTCATTTTTGCTAATGGTATATATCATGTTGACTGATTTGCAGATGTTGAACCATCCTTGCATCACTAAAGTAAGCCCTGCTTGATCAAGGCGTATGACCCTTTTCCTTTATTATTGCACTTTAGTTTATAAATATTTTGTTGAGGAATTTTTCAACTATGTTCATCAGGAATATTGGCCTATAATTTCCTTGTTTGTGGTGACTGTCTGGTTTTATCATCAGGGTGATGCCTATGAAATGAGTTTGGAACTGTTCCTTCTTCAATTTGTTGCAATAATTTGGGGAGAATAGATACTAACTCTTCTTTAAATGTTTGGTAGAATTCATCTGTGAAGCCATCTGGTCCTAGACCTTTGTTTCCTGGGAGTTTTTAAATTACTGATACAATTTAATCACTTGTAAATGATCTATTCAATTCTCTATTTTTTTATGACTCAGTCTTGATAGGTTGTTTATTTCTAGGAATTTATTAATTTCTTCTAGCTTTTCCAATTTGTTGGTGTGTAATTGTTTTTAGTAGTTTCTTACAATCATCTGTATACGTGTAGTGTCAGTCGTAACTTCTCTTTCATTTCTGATTTTATTTGGGCCTTCTCTCTTTTCTCTAGGTGAGTGTGGCTAGAAATTTAGTGAATTTCTTTAACTTTTCAAAGAACCGTCTTTTAGTTGTATTGATATTTCTTTTTTTTTTCTTTTGTCTGTAGTTCATGTATTTCTGCTCTGATCTATATTATCCTCTTCCTTCTACTAACTTCAGGTTTTATTTTCTCCCCCTCCCCCCTCTTTTTTTTTTTTTTTTTGGTAGGCCTGTATCACTATAAACTTACCTCTTAGAACTGTTTTTGCTATGTCTCATAGATCTTTAAAAGTTTTATTTCCATTTTCATTTGTCTCAAGACAGTATTTTTTTCTTCAGTTTCTTTGTTGACTCATTGGTTGTTTCGTAGCATACTGTTAAGTCTCCACATGTTTGTGTTTTTCCAGTTTTCTTCTTGAAATTGATTTCTAGTTTCATACCATTGTGGTTGGAAAAAATGCCTGATATGATTTTAGTCTTCTTAAATTTATTGAGACTTGTTTTGTGGTCTAACATGTGATCCGTCTTGGAGAATATTCCATGTGCACTTGAAAAGAATGTGTATTCTGCAGTTGTTGGATGAAATTCTCTGTATATATCTATTAAATCCATCTGGCCTAATGTGTTATTTAAGTCCAAATTTTCATTACTTATTTTCTATTTGGATGATCTATCCATTGATGTAAGTGGGATATTAAAGTCTACTGCCATTATTTTATTACATCAGTTCTCTCTTTATGTCTATGACTATTTGCTTTATATATTTAGTCTTTATATACATGTATATACTTACTTTATATATATATGTATAATATATATTTATACATATAAATGTATATGTTGGAGTACATCAATATTTACAATATTATATCTTCTTGGATTGAACTCTTTATGTACTATCCTTGTCTTTTGTTACAGCCTTTGTTTCAAACTCTTATTTTGTTTGATATGAGTATTACTATTCCAGTTTTCTATTAGGTTCCATTTGAATGGAATATCTTTTTCCATCCCTTCACTTTCAGTTTGTGTGTGTCTTTAGATCTGAAGTGAATCTCTTGTAGCCAGCATAAAAATGGGTCTTATTTATTTTATTCATTTAACCACCTTATACATTTGATTGGAGCATTTAGTTCATTTACATTCAAAGTAATTATTGATAGCTATGTACTTATTGTCATTTTGTTAATTGTTTTCTGGTTGCTCCAAAGATATATTTAGTATAGTTTCTTTGATGGTGGGCTATGTTTTGATATGGTAGCATACATAGTATGATGGATGTGATAAGCCACAAGTAATGCATAGTGACATTCAGAACATTAGAACATTCAAAATATTATTGTTAGATAAAATGATGAAAGTGAATAATGCATAACACTGAAAATATTATAAATAAAGTATACATATTAGGGTGCCAAGCAATAACTATATGCATATTCATTGCCCTTTTCTCGTCAAAGACTTTGCATGAAAAAGGAAAAGGTTTATTCTAAAATACAAATAAAATGGAAGTGGATAATACTTTATAAAAAAGTGTGGTACTTATAAGCATAGAATCTTGAAACCTATTAATAATTTTGTTTTACTGTTGAAGAAATTATTTTTCCCTCACAACATTAGACTTTGCTTAGGATTTTTTTTGTTAGGGGTGCTCTAGTTCTCCATTATAGATTATAGGACCCAATAAAAAAAGAATGCAACAATAATAATACCTTCAAGGAATCTTAGAAACCATTTGCTACATTCCTAGAGTGGAAAGCTTTTGTTAGGAGAGAATGAACCTTGCAGCTGTGTTCCTCTACTTACAGTCTAATGTGAATTTGCCTGTTTCTTATGCAAGCTCATTAGTTGATTTTATTCCTGTTATAAGCAGCCTAAATTTTATGACAAGTGTGCTTTACAAAATATTTCCCAATCACTAGGCATGAGTTTCCCAAAGTTAAATGGTAAATTCAATACTCATGTATGTGAAATAACACAAGTTGTGTTGCAGTCCATATGTCCACACCATGTCCTTTTATTTTTGGTAATAACAAGTAAGCTTATAGTGGTAGGAGTTGGAGATTATCTTTGAGCAAAATAAAGATTAATAAGTACTCTCCCTCAAAATGAAAACTGATGTTGGTCATCTGAAGCATATTTTAAAAATAGATCTTCAAATGATGAATTTTGAGCTTAATCCTATACTAAATTTATCATTAACTATACAATATAGTTTGTTTTTAAGGGTTATGTCAATCAAAACAATTGTTTTGGTTTCTGTATGCATCTCCCTATATTGGCTCAGTTCACTCAGGAAACAGGTAACAGACTACTTCAGAAAATCTGTTGAGCTGTCTTGTCATTCTGCTATACTGGTATATCAGATTCCATGATTTTCAGGGTTAGCAAAATGTGCTCTTGCTTTTGAAATCCACTTAGAGACACAGAAAGTACTTATGAAATGCTAAGCTAAGCAACCAATAATAGCGAGTTTGTTTACTAAAACCCAATCTACCTGCATAGTTGACTTTCCACTTTATCAGTAAAAGAGAAAGATAAAAAGAGAAAGTAATATATATTATATAATAATATATAAATTATATATTATATATAGTTATATAATATATAATACACATAATATATAATATAATTAATTATATAATAATTTATATTTGTATTATAAATTATATAATATATTAAATATATATTAATATATTTCGATTAATATATAATATAATATATTACAATAATTATATAATATAACTAATTATATTATAATTAATTTAATGTGATTAATTAATATAATATATAGTATATATAATATATAGTATATATAATATATAGTATATATAATATGTTTATATAATATAATATAATATAATATAATATAATCATAATATATATTATATATATATATAAACAAGCTAGAAATATACTGAACAGAATGGAAGAGGGGAGATCAAAATAATTAGTACTGTAAGTACACATATAATCCAACTAGACAAGCCTATATTTAAGATAGGCACCGTACTCTGAATAATTTAGAAAGATCTAAGAACAACAAGAGCAACAAATAACAGAAAAACACAATCTATATAGAAATCCTGAAATTCGATTTAGATAAGATTCCTTAAAAATATGGGTCCTTTAAAATTTGAAGTCCTTTGTTAGGTGCTCGAGTTTGAGAGCCTAAGGTGAAAGAATCCATCATTTCTGGCATCCATGTATTACTAATAAGGGATATGAGATTGTGAGATTAGAAGGAACCCATGAGAGAAAATGTTTCTGATTGTCTTTAGGGAGTAGTCTCAGATTTATGTAAACACAGGTGTTACCATTGACTCCAGAGAGCTCCTTCTTCTTGGGGCTTTCATTGAACTTGATTCATAGTATTACTTAATAATTGTAATGATTTTGTAGTTAGCTATCTCTCATTCCCTTGTGGAAAATGATCACGTCCACTCTGCCTTTGCATTTCTTTTGTTTATTCTTATTTGTAGGAAAATTTTCTGTATACCAACTAGCATAATTACTAGTAATCCTGGTAAAATAAAAATTAAAAAAAAACTCGTCATAATAAGACTGTGCATAATATTTACTGAGTTAACCACAGTTGGACTTGGCTAAACTGGCCAATAATTTTAATGTATTTTTTATAATGGAAACTTCTATTAATTCTGACAACAGAGGGGAGAAGTCAGCACCCATTCTTACAATTTTAGCCTTTGACTCCACTAGCACATCAAATTAAATTTTGACATTATGATTTTTCCAAAAGATTTTTTTATTAATATGCAGTATCAACAATAGAAATATGCATATTCTGTCCCCTCCTTGAAGCATACATTCCATCCCCCACCCCCACTCTATTCTCCACCCTCTTTTCCCACACTGTGTGCCTGGGATGCTGACCTTCATGGACTGCATCAACAGGTACCCTTGCCCTTTGGCTTCTAGTTGAATTCGGCCAGTGGGATGCACTAGTGGGGATCAGAGGGTGAAAGGAGTGTTTTCCCTGGCCCACTCCCTCCTGGGATCTTGCAGACTGACTACCGTTCTGAGACATAGTTTCTGACAGGGGGCCCTTCCTTCCACAATTCTACTTTTGAGCTCAGCAAAAGCTTCCTGCTTCTGCCTCTTCAAACTTTCTGCTGGTACTTGTCCACCTATACTGTTCCACCCCTTGTAGCTTTGCCTAAGCCTTGCCTTCACTTTTACAAAATTTCCCTTTAACAAACCTTCCTTAATAAACAAAATTGTCTATGTCATCTGTTTCTTGCTACACCCCTGACTGAACACTTCTCCAAACTCTTGATTTGAAGGAGTGAGAACACTCAAACGTAGTGCTTGTAAGCTTATAGGGCCCCTAAGTATGGAAACCAGAGATCCGGTGGGATAGTACCTTCCTGAATTCATTTTAGATACCTGGTCTGGTAAAGAAGCCTTGTTGTTACTCATTTGACAAAGACATTGAAGTTTGTATCAAGGTTCAGCAGATGCTCACCATAACTGCCTATCAGTCTGCTTTGCTAAAAGGAAATTACACCTCCCAGTGCTTTGCCTGTGGGTGTCAGAGTTGGACACAAGGAGACAGTTCATTCTTTTGGGCCATGTGCAGTGATGGAAGGCCATTTATACTGATGTAAATATGTATACCTATATGACTTTATGCTTACATGCAAGACATCTTCAGATTCTAAGCGATAAAATCCTTAAAATTAGCATTTTCCAAGAAGATCTTAACTTCATGACAAGACCGAAACATTTGTGTTAGTAGACGGTATTCATCTAATTAATGATGATGATTTTCTATAATACTTTAGGTCAGGTAGCACTGACCTATATGAGATGGACTGTCTCATTTAAGAAAAAAATCCGTGAGGGTGTTGTTCTCAGATATTGGACCTGAGGATCAAACATTTTATTAACTTTCTCAAATCATGTAGCAACAAGGAGCAAAACTGGAATATAAACTGAAACTGACTCTAAATAATAATCTCTTAATAATCAACCTCATGATTAGCGTTTTGGTGCATTTGTAGAAAAGCAACTGTTTATAAAGCCATTCATTGTCCCTTTAGGGGTAAGTAACAGAGCGTATAAAATAAGTTGTATGTTGATAGCTGGATATAAGCAGTTATCTGGTACTGATTAGAACTTGGCATAAATTATATATCAATTCTAACTCAAAGACATTTTCAAATAATTTTCATCATTTTTGTATGTTTAATAGTTTCATTGTATCTTACAAAATCTTGGACAATGATTTCTGAATTCAGTAAATAAGACATGGGTAGAAATCAAATTATTTTCTTAACTCTGAAACAGTATGTTAAATAACAGTATATCTTCTTTCCTACAAAAACAGATTCTGATTGTCCTTCATTTGCATTTCTTTTGTTAACTACATACAAGTTTTGTAGCTCATGTAAATAAGGAAAAGCAAAGTTTTGTTATCTGGAATGTGGATGAAGTTATCCTGTACTTTTCCTTTCTTTTCTTTTTAAAAATATGACACTGTTTTTCTTTTATTTTCTCTGGGACACATCCAAAGGTTAGTATTTCCTTTTTCAGCAGTTTTCATTAGGAAGGGTACTGGCATGTGGCTTTTGGCTGGGATTATTAATAGGGGAACTCATTCTAATGTCTCATCTACTGCATTGTTTCCAACTTTTGGTTAACCATTGGCCCAAAATATTTGTAGAATATAAAATATTTTAGGTTTAAAGTAGGTTTTAAAGCTTCCTCTGTTAGTTTCTCAATTACAGGGCTGAGTACATGTTTATGTCTGTGTCCCTGGCATTCAGGACAGTGTTTGACACATGTGTGCTTTAAAAAAGTAATAAAGAAAATAATAATAATAATAATAATAATAATAATAATAATAATAGACAAAGAAGAAGAAGAAGAAAAGAAGAGGAAGAAGACGACGAAGAAGAAGAAATTTTTTTCACGAATTTCTTTTTTTTAAATATTTTTGAGAGAGAAAGAGCACAAGCAGGGGAGGGGCAGAGAAACAGGGGGACAGAGGATCTGAAGTGGGCTCTGTGATGACCACAGCAAGCCCATTGACGGGCTTGAATTGATTATGAGGTCATGACCTGATCCAAAGTCAGATGCTCAACCAACTGAGCCACCCAAGCACCCCCTAAAGTTGTTTTCTGTATTGAATGAGATAAGCTTAGGATAGCCTTTCCCTCTCCCTGGTTCAGGAATACCAGGGACAGAAATATGCATTGCTTTGTTGTTGATGACATAAAATGTGCTGGGTATATACGTAGTCTTTAACAGAAAAGTTATAACAGCTGTGCTGACCACTGTGTGATAAAAGACCTATGAGAGGTTATTGGGCAGAGGAAAAGCACAGAGAGAATTTTAAAAGCTGGGTAGGACTTGAAAAATACCCTCAAATGACCTAGAAGTAAGTCTTCCTTAATTTTTTTTCCCCACCAAAAGACCTCTAGTAGCAGAAAGAAACAAATATGTATCCCTTGAGAAGTTTTAGGAGTACAGCTTGGAGCAGCTCATTGCAAGTGTGTCATTTCCTGATAGTCTCCTGCTTTATCTTTAAAAAGAGCAAAAATTACAATATGTACCATATTATATCTGTTTTCTGTCTATGTTATAATAATGTTTTCCAAAACTCTTTTAGTATAATTGATGCCACAAAGTTAGATATGACATTTCTATCATGTTTAGCATACCAGTTTTATACCAATGTGTTTGAATAAAACTAACCTAAAGGAGTCCCACATGCCCAGTCTCTTTGGGCATACATGACAATTAAGCTTTACATTATTAAAAAGTCACTACTATGGATTAACTACCCATGAGCAGGGTTATATCGCTAAGTAGAATATAATTTATAATTATAATTTATTCTCCTAACTAGAACATGTTTGAATATCAAAGAGGGCACACTTGGGCAAGATAAACTAGCCAAGACTGTCCCAGGTAAACCAGGCCTGACCTGTTTTTACTCACACTTATGACACCAATTGTGTGGGTATTTACCTCACACCAACCATTTCTGCAACTCTTCAGACACCAGCTGGGTGTCTAACAATTCAGTTCCCACAAGTTAAAGGGCTCAGTCCCATAAGATGGCCCCCACTACAAAATTCAAAAAAAAAAATTTTTATGTTTAATATTTTTGAGAGAGGGGCGCCTGGGTGGCGCAGTCGGTTGGGCGTCCGACTTCAGCCAGGTCACGATCTCGCGGTCCGTGAGTTCGAGCCCCGCGTCAGGCTCTGGGCTGATGGCTCAGAGCCTGGAGCCTGTTTCCGATTCTGTGTCTCCCTCTCTCTCTGCCCCTCCCCCGTTCACGCTCTGTCTCTCTCTGTCCCAAAAATAAATAAATGTTGAAAAAAAAAATTAAAAAAAAAAAAATATTTTTGAGAGAGAGAGCAAGCAGGGGAGGGGCAGAGAGAGAGGGAGACACAGAATCTGAAGCAGGCTCCAGACTCTGAGCTGTCAGCACAGAGCCTGACACAGGGCTCAAATCCATGAATTACGAGATCATGACCTGAACCAAAGTCAGACACTTAACTGACTGAGCCACCCAGGCACCCCACTTCCAGTACCAAGCATAAGTGCTGAGCTTCCCACACTTCTTACCAACCAGCTGTAAATCAGGGCTTTCCACAACCCCCTCCTCAGTTTCAATAGTTTTCTAGAATAACTCACAGAACTCAGTAAAGCAGTTTGCTTACTATAAACAATTTATTATAAAGGATAAAATTCAGGAATAACCAAATGGAATATATGCACTGAACAAGGTATGGAAAAGAGGCATGGAACTCACTTGCTTTCTCTTAGTGTGCAATCCTACAGCACTTCAATGTGTTCACCAACTCAGATGCTCTCACAACCCCATTTAAGAGTATTTTTTCTTTTAATCAAGTTTCTATTACACAGTCATGATTGATTAAATCATTGGCCATTGGTGTTTGAACTCAATCTGCAACCCTTGTCTCCTATGGTCCAGAGATGGGGCTGAAATTCGAGTGGTGGGTTTCTTTGGCAACCATATTCTAGGCTGAAGCTATCTAGGAACCTACCAAGAGTTACCTCATTAGGATAAACTCAGTTATGGTTGAAAGGGTCTGGTTATGAATACCAAATGATATTCCTGTCACCTGTATTACTCAGGAAATTCCAAGAGTTTTAGAAACTGTGTCAGGAACTGAGGACAGTGAGTGACCAACATATATATTTTCTACTGTATCACACCAGAACATATAGTAATCTAAGTTATATATGGAAATTCTCAGTACAACTGCTTAAGCAAGAAAGTCATAGACTGGAATGTAGACATCTTATATATCAAAAATACTTGCAGGAAGTAGACTAGGTGGAACATCTTAATCAACAATATAAAATATTAGGACTTTTACTTTCAGCTATTCTGGATGAACTGATACCAAACTAGCCACCTCATTGTAAGCAATGATACAACTGGGCAAAAAATATGATGGAAATATTTTTTTCAATACTGGCTTAACAGGCAGCACAAGTCTATAATACCTGGAAGAAGGGAAACTCATGAGGTAGGCCTCATGATTTCATACACTCTCTGCCTGGACATAATTTCCCAACTGTGGCACAGGAAGCAGGCGTCTAAGCAGAGCATGATGTTTAGAGCATTTGAAGCTACTGGCATTTGCAAAGTAGGGCACCACTTAAGAAGAAGCTATGAAGGGGAGAGGTCCAGAAATCTGTGAATGTTGTACTCTATAGGCACAGTGTCAAACTACTTAAGGATTACCAGAGAACAATTGTTAAGGGGTCAAAAATGGAAGAGGAATTATAGAGGTCAAGTAGTGCTGGCGGCAGTGTCATGAATCTGTTTCAGCCACAGTAGAAAGACCTTGTTAACACCTTGTTAATACCACTGGCATTCATCTGAAACACATACAATCAGATCTGAGATAAAACCTCAATGTATTTTATTTTTAATATAATTTATTGTCAAACTGCTGTACATACAACACCCAGTGCTCATCCCAACAAGTGCCCTCCTCAATGCCCATCATCCATTTTCCCCTCTCTCCATCCCCTCCCCCTCATCCACCCTCCATTTGTTCTCAGTAAAACCTCATTTTAGGATTAAGGACCACACTCCCAAATAAGGCCTAATCTACTCTATTCTAACAAAGTCAAAAACCAAACCTTAGCAAATATGCCAAGGAGAAAGTTTGAAGGTAGAGACATGCCAAGTTAGAGGAGCTTGGGAAATTCTTTGAGGAGCAGATCAGCTTTAACATACCTTAAAACCAAGACTCTACAAGTTTAAAGGTAATGAAACAATAATTGAACTGTCTTCTAAAAAAAAAAAAAGAAAAAAAAGAAAAACAAAAGAAGATCAACACTCTTCAAAAGAAAATTACCAGGGTCTCTACAATATGTGATGAACAATCATACAGTATACAAAAATGCAGAGATAAAAAAAAAAAAGATTACCCATAGTCAAGGAAAAATGTACTCAGTAGAAACTAATTCCTAAATACTCCAATTGTTGCATTTAACAAAGACTATAATGGAACTATTACAAATATGTTCAAGAAATTAAAGGAAAATATGGTCTTAATTTGTAAACAGACATGGCATCTCAGCAGAGAAATGGAAACTACTAAAAAAAGAACAAATGGAAATTCTAGAACTTAAAATTCCAATAATTGGAATGAAAAATTCCCTGGGTAGTAGAAGTGGCAAAAGAAAAAATTCAGTGAGGATAGAAATTATCCCCTTAAAAAAAATAACAAGATGAATATAGCCTTAGGAACATATTAAGTAATCTGACATATGAAATGACTTAACATACTTGTAACAAGAATCCAAGATGAAGAGAATGGGAATTGCCCATAAAAATATTTAAGTACATAAGACCAAAATATTACCAAATTTAGTGAAAACCAAATTTACAGATTCAAATAACTTGGCAAATGCCAAGTAAGATAAATATGAAGAAAGCCACATCAAGTACATCATAGTAAAAGTGCTGAAAATCAAATTTAAAAAGAAAGAAAAAAATCTTGAAAACTGCTTGAGAAAAAAAAATGCATTATATATAGAAAAACAGTAACACAAATTAAGGCTGACTTCCTGTCAGAAGTAACAGAAGCAAAAATAATGTTGGGCCAAAATCTAGTGATGAAATAAAAAGAAACTGTTCAGTAAAAAATATCATTCAAAGCAGAGGTGAAATACAGTACATTTTCAGATAAACAAAAATTGAAAATTGAAAAAAATTATCACCAGCCATGCAGTATAAGAAATATAAAAGAATATCTGTCTGAAGAGAAATGGGATGGAAATATGGGATGGGAGCTTGCATCTACAGAGAAAAATAAGGGTATCAGGAATGGAAAATAATAAATAAAAATACAATGTTTTTCTCATTTTTCCTTAAAAGACAACTGACTGTTTAAAGGAAAATAGTAATATTGTGAGGTAGGAAACTTTAAAAAAATGGGAGTCAGAGAAATAATAATGGCAAAAGGACAAGTTGAAATGTGTAAATGAAATTATACTGTTTTGAGTTTATTACATTTGTAAAGTGGGGAATAAGAAGTTTAAGTGGGAAGTAGAAGTGTGAAGCCTCCCTAATTAGAATTGATAAGAATGCATTATTTGTAGTCCTGGAAAAATTACTAAAACAATATAAAAAGGTATAACTAGGGGTGCCTGGGAGGCTCATTCAGTTAAATGTCTTAGTCTTGATTTTGGCTCAAGTCATGATCTCATGGTTTGTGAGTTCGAGCTCTAGACTGGGCTCTGCACTGACAGCATGGAGTCTGCTTGGGATTCTCTCTCTCTCTCCCTCTCTCTCTGTCCCTCCTCTGCTCGGGCACATGTGCTTACTTTTTCTCCCTCTCTCTTTCTCAAAAATAAATAAACATTAAAACATTTTTAAAAAGGTATAACTAAAAAAATCAATAGAAAAACTAAAATGTACCACCAAAAAATATTCAATTAACCCTGAAAATCTAAAAGTAAGATTGAAGCATTACAAGAATCAAAAACAAACAAAAAAGCAAGAAAAGCAATGAATGGGAAAAAATGTCAATAGTTGTATTGAATTACATTAAATGTAAATGGACTAAACACTCAAATTAGAAGCAAGATTCTCAGATTGGATAAAAAAGCAAGACCCAACTGTATCCTGTCTACAAGAGATACTAATTCTAAAGGCACAACTATATTGAAAGTAACAGAATAGGAAAGGATATATTATACAAACAGAAAGAATGAGAAAGATAGAATGGCTCTGTTAGTAGGTAAAGTAGACTTTAAGTACTGCAAGAAATAAAGAGAGACATTTATGTTGATAAAAGGGACAATTAACTAAGAAGGCCTAATGATATAAATAACTGATAACGGAGCTTCAAAATTCATAAATCCAACAGTGGCTAAAGTGAGAAATAGATAAATTCACAACCATAGTTGAAGATTTTAAATGCCAGTCACACAGTAAATGATAAGTATACAAAAATTAAGAATAAAGATTATCTGAACAGTGCTATCAACCAAATTAACTTAAATGATATTCATAGAACAGTACACTCAACAACTACAGAACAAATATTTGGAACCTATACTAAGTTAAAAAATTGAGATGAACTAGGTTATTAAAAAAAGCTAAATGCTAAACAGACTGAAAAATGAACAGCTCTTCTTGGAGCCACAAGAGAAGGTAGGACACAAAGGAAACTGATGCTCCCAGGATTGAAGAGACAGGCAGATACAGGCAGGCTAGGTTTACTAGAGCAGAGACTTAAGAGCAGAAACCACTGCAGAAATCAGTGCTGGTAGAGGAGAACCTGAATTATGTTGACAAATTGCTAGAGGTCACCATGGACAAGGCTGAGAGTTGAAAACTCTAGGGAAACATAGTCGTATCAAATCTTCACAATATTCTGAGGTTTACCTCCAGGAGATTGACATGGTTCCCATGATGAATATCATAGAAATCTTCCAGCAGGGGTAGGGGGAAAAAAAAGAAACTATTTTAAAATACTCCAGACCATTCTATTCTTAACAAGGACTACACTCAGGAAAAAGTAGTTAAACAGAGCCTAACTGACCTGGAGGGAGAGAAATCTCCAACTCTAGCCCATTCTAGCTATCCTGTGTCACATTGGGTAAGAAAAACAACCAAACATCTGAGAAACACTTGTGAAGTTCATAAGTCCAGAGACCAAAAGACAGAGATGTAACCATAGGGCTGTAGAATGCTTCCCATTCCCCTATGCCTCTCTACCTCATTGCTAAAGGCCTATCTATATGCAGCAGTTCATTTTACCCAGTATATAATGTCTGGCTCTGTGGAAGAAAAAAATATAAGGCATACCAAAAGGCAAAAACACAATTTTAAGAGACATAGCAAGCATCTGAGCCAAACAGGACAGGGGTATTAAAATGATCATACCAGGAATTTAAAGCAATTATGATTAATATGTTAAGGGCTCTAATGCATAAAGTACATGATATGCAAGAACAAAGGGGAAATGTAAGTAGAAAGATGGAAATTCTAAGAAAGAACCAAAAAGAAGTGCTAGAACTTAAAAAAAAATAGTAATCATAGAAATAATGTGTTTGATGGGCTTATCGGTAGACTGGAAACAGCTGAGGAAAGACTCTCTGAACTGGAGGATATATCATTAGAATCCTCAAAAAACTAAAAAACAAAGAAAACAAAGACTCAGAAAACGGAATAAGATATCCAAGGACTCTAGGACAATTACAAAAGTTTGTAACATATGTATAATAATGATACCCAAAGGTGAAGAAAGAAAGGAACAGAAGAAATATTTGAAAAAAATAACGGCTAAGAATTTCCCTAAGTTAATGTGAAACACAAAACCATGGATCCAGGAAGCTCAGAGAACCCTAAGCAGGGTTTATATATATGTGTGTGTGTATATTTAATGTGTGTGTATGTATGTATGTGTGTGTGTGTGTGTGTATACATGTATATGTGTATGTTTCTACAGAAACACATATACTACATGTATATATGGTGTTTTACAGCACTGGGCATTTTTCTGGGCCCTTTTTATGCATTATCTTAGTTAATCCTCACAGCTTCTTTACGAAATAATACTATGGCTATCCCCATGTTAGGGAGGAGAAAATCAAAACTTTTGGAAATGAAACAATTTAAGTCATAATATTAGCAGCAAGCAAAGCCAGGACTGTGATCCAATTTGGGCTTGAGATTCAGAAGGGCCAATCCACATTGTCAGTGTTTTGGGGCGCCTGGGTGGTGCAGTCGGTTAAGCGTCCGACTTCAGCCAGGTCACGATCTCGCGGTCCGTGAGTTCGAGCCCCGCGTCGGGCTCTGGGCTGATGGCTCAGAGCCTGGAGCCTGTTTCTGATTCTGTGTCTCCCTCTCTCTCTGCCCCTCCCCCATTCATGCTCTGTCTCTCTCCGTCCCAAAAATAAATAAACGTTGAAAAAAAAAAATTAAAAAATTGGTGTTTTGAACAGTTCATCCTTTGGGCTCTTCATGTATCATCTGGGTAGCCCTACAATGGTATTTGAATTTGAGAAAGATGTTTTGTTTTGAAAATCAGTTAAGTATTTTAGATGTTTATTATGTTTAATAAATAACATTATCATATATATTAGCATTAATTAAAATTTTAAGTTTGCATATGTTTATTATTGTCAGCTATGATCATAGTACTGTTAAATTTTTCACATGCTACAAAACCAAAGCAAAATATTGCTTAGCATTTCTTAGAATAATAAAAGAAAAAAAACTGGTTAAAACAATATAGAAATCACTGGAAAGGATAAAGTGGATATTATTGAATAGTCTCTAAACCATTAAATGGGTCATAGAAAAAAAAATGAATTGACTTGTAGAAAGCAGCTTTTAAACTGTAAGCATTGGCCTATGGGCTTTATCCTATCATGGCTTATTTACTTTTAAAAATTTGCCAAGCACAGTACTTATTCTTAGAAATATGAAGATGAATGACAAAATCCTACGAAGTTCTTATCCTCAAGGTAGAAACTGTGGCAGAGACAGACACATCAATTTATAATTGTAATACAGAGTTGTTTAAGGTCAATGAAATTAGATTTCAGCCTCAACAAATATCTTTGTAATAGCCTTTTGGTATTTCTTAACAATCCAGATTCCCAACCAATTCATATGCATCTTTTTAAGTCAGCTAGGCCTCTACTAACTGCTTCCTCTGTGTCCCATTATGTTAAATCTGAAACAACAGTTCCTACTGAGAGTGAGAATTGGTGTTAGTTCAACCTGACAGTCAGTCCTGACAGTTAGTAGACTGTACTGGGTGTTGTTTGTAAGTGTACTGAGTGGTCAGTAGAAAACCGTTTCCTCCTCCTCTCCAGAAGCATTGTCCATATCAAAGGGCAGTCTCTATTCTTGAACCAAATGGAATAATTGAAGTCAGTAATGGAATACTTTCCATAATCCATGTCTCTCCTTTTCCTATTTAAAAAAAAAGTAAATGGTCACAAGTGCAAATAATTTAAGCATTAGTGTAATTAGAGTAATTTTAAAGTTAACTATCATGGTTAAGAAATTGATATTTCTAGTTAAGAAGAGTTGGTAAAACTGATTGGGACTGGAACACCTTTGAATTAGTTGAGATGTCCTATGTTAATCTATATCTTAATTTCAGAAACATTTTTTACAAGATAAACAGTGTCGTTTGATTTCTCAACTTTTTGTATCTTTAGAAAACACTTTAAATCATCAGATTCAATGTAGGCAGATTGAGCTTACTTAGGCTTCATTGTTATTTTTAAAAGAAGGTCATTATTTGAAGGAGAAAATGCATAAAGTAGAAAAGCAGACTACTTCAGAATCATAATTAGTTATTCATTAAATAGTATCCTCATTCAAAACAAACAAACACTTAAACACTTACTGAACACTATTATGTATCAGGACCTGTGATAGGATGTAGACAGAAACATAAAGAAGGCAATTATCCTAGCTTCAGAATGATTAATATAGTGGAGAAAACAGATGAGCATGAGAGACACAATATAATGAAAGATGTGCATAACAGCTCTGCAAAAAAATGCTATGAGATCAGGGTAGGCTTACTTAATTCTGCCTGGGCATGACAATCAAGGCTCTTAGCTGCAAGCAACAGAAATGACTCTGATAAATTTAAGTAGAAAGGAATTTATTTTTAAAATATTGCATTATCTACAGAAACACTTGAAGGGCTGAAGAACACTGCTCAGGGGCTATGAAGCCAGGAACAATGGCCAACTTCATGAGCTTGAACTGATGGTAAAAGGGCATCACTATGGCTGCCATGCAAAACCAGTGTTGAGCCTATGGCACTGTTGCACAATATTGTCCCAGAAACTAACAGATGATGAAACTGCCAACACCTCCAGCAAGGGTGCCCATGATTCATCACTAGCTCCAAATTCAAAGTCTAGAGTGAGAGCCTCTCTTCGGCAGAGCCTAAGTCATAGGCTGACATCTTGGCTGCCATGGAAGCTGGAAAAACAAGCATCTGGAGTGTTCAATTTCTATAATGGAATGTGGGTTCTGCCTCTCACTTATGACAGGAAGCACTTTTGAGGTGAATCTTGAAAAATAGATATTTAATAAGCAGACAAGGAATTATATATTCTAAGAAAAACAGTTTTCTCAAATGTGCTACAAGAACATAGCCCATGTGTGAGAGGCATGGAAGGTAAAATTCTAAAGGCAAGCACTATCAAGATTATGGAAGTTCATATATGCCATGATAAGAAGGGTAAGGCTTACCCTGCGAGAAATGAGGAGGGATATTCTTGGATGCAAATGTTGTAAAACCCCACATGCACAGTGAAGGATGCTCTGAGAATGGAGTTTGGATGAATTTGGATGGAGTTACTTCACAGAAGCAAGAAGGATCTTTTAGGAAATTACTGAACTAAATTAAGGTGAGGAAAGATGAAAGACTGGATGATGGTTAGTTATAACTATGGGAACAAAAGATGATACATAGATGTAAGAGTAATCAGTAAGATTTGAAAACTGATAAGGTATAAGGATGAGTGAAAAGAAATGGCTTAAGATAATGCTCAGATTTGCACAACTAGGCTGCTACGAGTGACAATCTCTGAAAAAAGTGAGGCAGATATTAGAAGGTTTTGCAGGGTGATGTTGCATTCAGCCTTGGATATAGTGACCCAGAAGCACGTGTAGAATAGCCACATGGAGGTGTCTTCTGGAGAGTTCAGTATAAACAGCTTAGACGAGATGGTTGATCAGAAGCAGTGCATTGTGGTGGCAAGGGCTGATGGTTTTGGTCAGACTTCTTTTGGTTCGAGTTACCACAGGCTGTGTAACCTATGGAAGTTACCTAAACTCTCTGCATTTCTTTTTTTCAACCATAAAATGGGAATAACTTCTACCTTTAGCGTTCCTATATATGAAGAAATATGTATCAATCACAATCTATACCTGCTAAGCAGGTAGCTCTTAACATTTAGAACTAGAGGTTTTAATTTTGAAGTTATCAGAATATAATGCAAGGGACAGAAGGAGTGTAGAAAAGAACATAAGGAACAATCTGAGTAAAGAAGGTAACTGGGAGAGTTGGTGTCATGAAATCCTAGGGAAGATTCAATAGGAGTCATCTGAATTGTCCAAAGAGCCCAGAAAGATGTCCACTTGTGAACAACTACAGTGCTATTAGCAACCTTAGAGCAGTCTCAGTGAACTGGGGAGGTACGTGGGATATAGATGTGATAAATGTTTCAAAAAATGTATGGAGTAAACATGAGAAGTTAATAACAATTTGTTAAAAAGGAGAAAACTGAAAATTTCTTTCAGCTTAAAAATGCAAAGAATCCTCTAGATCCCTGGCGAGAATAAAACTAAACAAGTAATGAATATTATTTTCCCTCAGATCAAAGTTCCATTTTCCACAGGTTTAAAAGCAGAAAAAAAAGGTGGGTGGGGGGGGTGCGGATAGAGACGAATCCTTGGGAAAGAGTTTAAAGTTCATTTCCGCCTTTCTATTCAAGTTTTTCTTTGTTCACTTGTAATTTTTTCATAGTACTCTTAGAAGACTTTGTTCTTCTTTACCTCTACGCAAATAATTCAAAGGCAACTTCTAAATAGTCTAATCTTCAGATATCATCTCAGCTATTCTTTGATGACCCATGGTGATCTATTTTAACATAGTTTTTCCATTATTGAGGCACCTGGGTGGTTCATTCACTTAAGCGCTGGACTCTTGGTATCAGCTCAGGTCATGATCTCATGGATTATGAGATCAAGCCCCATGTTAGACTCTGTTCTGACAGCATGGAGCCTGCTTGAGATTCTCTCTCTCCCTCTCTCTCTGCTCCTCTTCCACTTGTGCTCTCTCTCTCTTAAAATAAATATTAAAAATTTTTAATAGTTTTCCATTATTAATAAAAACAAATTCTATACCACTGTGTGTGGCTCCTAATTACCCTTATGAATATATATATATATATATATATATATATATATATATGCAAATGTATGCATAAAGTTTTCAGTTGTCTAAAGACTTAATCCAGTCTGTTTTCCTGTGACATCCTTTGGATATTCTACAAATTGTAGACATCCTACCCTTAAACCCCTGTGCCTTTCAGTTCGCTAAAGTACTGACTACCCATGAAGATAAATATGACTTCTTCACCGTTACAGCTCTCACACTTAGTTTAGGGTTTAATTAATTAACTAATTAACTTTGTAATGAGAGGAACAGGATAGTAGAAACAGAGAGAAAAATAGGGATGATACAAAGGAACTTTCAGTATCACTTAGGCCTTTTCTCTCTTGTCTATTTTTTTTTTTTTTGAAACCTTAATGAGGATATGATTTGAGCACTCTTCTGCTCTTGAGCAGCAATCCCAGATCCCAGCAGTCACCCAGAGGGTCAAATCCAAGTAGAGCTGTAATCACATGTTAACAGTTTAATTAAGCTTTTTGTTAACAATGAGTAGGATTATCATTGATATACTGAGTGTCCTCCTGACATGTATAGCATTAGTAAAAGGCAGCCACAGACTTTATAGCATAATATTGTCTCCTGTGGGAGCAGATGAATTTGTGATTTTCTTGAAATGACAAGATGATTTATCACCTCCCATATGCACTGCCATCCACCTGGTACAAGTAATGCTTCCCCTGGCAGGCTCCCTCCAATAAGAAAAAAACAAAAGAAAACAATTTTGATGGATAAAAACTAAACCAAGATTAAGAGAAGTGAAAGAAAAAATTTTATCAAAAACTGTGTTTTTTTTATGCATCTTATTAGGATGTACAGCATAGTACATTTCATCAGACACAGTCATAATTCAAGCCTTTAAGTGAAGGCTTGTTTATCAATGCTTTGCTGATTTATAAGGTAAGCATCAGTAAGGAAGATATAAGAAAATAGATATAAAGGCTGTCTTTGGCTGGGACAAATGACCATTATTCATATTTCTATATAGATGAACTCAAAAGAAGAGTCCTATTAAATAGTGCAGTTTCTTGTTCTCACTATATTCTGGAAAGGAAACCTTTGCTGTAATAAATGGCTGACTTTCTTTGCATTCACTACTCCCAGTTGCAAACAAATAACTCAGTTGAATCTAAAATTCAGTGTTCTTAAAGTAAAAAGAGGTTAGGGAACAAAGTTCCCATAAGAAACTACCTTTGTCGTTGAATACAGTAAAAAAGAAAATGAGATAGCATGAAAATTGAAGCTGAAAATATCCACAGACAGAGGGGAAATCAGGGAGTGACTATCAAGAGAATCAGATGCAAGAAAGAAATGTGAAAGAGAGACACAGCAGTGTGTACTGGGGCTAAGTTCTTGAATATTTATGGATGGTTGCAGTTCCTGCCACACCTACTACATAAAGGTCTTAAGAAGATTTGACGTATTTGGCTTAGATGAAGAGTAAAGAACTATAACATTTTCCGGTTTTTATTTTTTTTATTTTTATTTTTTTTTTTTAACACAAAGGAATAGTCCTCTGATAAATAACTTGAAATTAAACTCACGGAAGTTAGTGAAACTTAAGACTCATTTTAGAGAGAAGGACACATGATGCAATTGGTCAATATTTTGCTATGTTCTGTGGGATAAAAATCACACATAGTGAAAATTTGTAGACAGAATAAAGCTGCAAACATGGGAAGAATAAAGCTGCAAACATGGGAAGAACTGTATTTGAGATTTTAAAAAAGTAACCTATGCATCAGTCTGGGGATTTTTCGGTGGTGGTTATTCTCCCAGTCTTCTGTTCCAATTAATTTTTAAAAATGCAAATTAAAGAATTTTTTAATTTCTCCAATAAGATTTGAAAGAAGGGTCGTTTCTAGGAGTTTGCCATTTGTACACACAGAAAAGTGATTTGATAGACCATTACTGGCCCTAATTGCTCCATATTATTTATTACTCTACACCTGTCCTTCAGTGTAACTACAGTTGACTCTTGAACAAAATACGGGTTAGGGTTGCCACCCCCCACACGGTCAAAAATCCACGAATAATTTTGACTCCCCCAAAACTTTACCAATATAGTCTATTGACCAGAAGCCTTACTGATAACATAAAGTCGATCAAAACATATTTTGTATATGTATTTTATATTGTACTCTTACAATAAAGAAAGCTATAGAAAAGAAAATGTTGTAAAGAACATCATAAGGAAGAGAACATACATTTGCAGTGCTGTATTGTATTTATTGAAAATATCTGCCTTTAAGTGGACCCAAGCAGTTCAAACTCATGTTGTTTAAGGGTCAGCTCTTTTGATGATTTGAAGATACACTTGATTTTATTTATTTATTTTAATATAATTTATTGTCAAATTGGTTTCCATACAACACCCAGTGCTCATCCCCAACAAGTGCCCTCCTCAGTGCCCATCACCCACTGTCCCTTCTCCTCCACCCCCCATCAACCCTCAGTTTGTTCTCAGTATTTAAGTGTCTCTTATGGTTTGCCTCCCTCCCTCTCTGTAACATTTTTCCCCTTCCCCTCCCCCACAGTCTTCTGTTGGTGGAAGATACACTTAATATTAAAGAACCCAGAGATCCAGAAAGTCATTATATTTGTGGAAATAAGACAATGAATGGTGTTATCCAAGATCATTCCCGTTATACCTGAGATAAAATGGTTGCTACATGAGATACATCTAGACATATGACATAGGCATTGCTAAAAAATACCAGATATAATTTTTTTAAGGTAGGTAGTGACTCTAATAGGAAGACCTATCACATTTCTGATTTATCTTCTTATAATTTCCATAGATTCCTGCTTTACTAGAGAGTCACAATACTGAACTAACTTGCAAAAAATCTTGATTTAAGACAGTAGAATATCATGATCGAGTGCATAGAGTTTGGGATTTAGGGTGTCTGAATTGATATACCCTGGCTCTTATGCTAATTGGCTACATAAGCTTGGGCAAGTTCATTACTACCTTTAAAATTATCATGTGAAAATTGAAGACTGTAATAGAACCTACCTCATAGTGTAGGCGTGAAGGCTAAATGGGTTAATGTTGGTAAAACGCTGAAAACAATGCCTAGCACATATCAATTCTTGCAGCTATTATAATTATTTTGGTGGATTGGCATTAAGAAAAAGTTCTATATTACAGAGGTTATGAAAAAACAGAGAACTAGATCTGATATCCTAACCCAAATATATTAGACCTAACATATCCTAGAGTGTCTAATGGTTCCAGGTCATTTTTATGCTTAATTATGCTAACCAGATTTAACATCATATTTGAAAAATATCTGTACGAGATAAATTATCTTATAATGCTTTATTTTATATTGTTCACAATAGTCAATATAGTGCTGTTATAATTAATATTTGTGAGAACAATAATCAGGCATATTCACCAAAATTTTCCAATTTACTAATTCTATAAATAAATATTTTTTCTTTATTAAATAGAATTAAAATAATATTAAGGGCCAATTACTTCTTGCTGAATTACCACTATTCATTCTCAGTATTCCTTTTGCTGGTTGTGGCCCAGAAAACTGGCAATATTTCACACAACGAACTTTGTTTTTTTCTGTCTGACCCAAACTAATCTTCGACCCTATGCATTTATTTATCTGCAGCCTCCATGTAGTCTTATAAAAAACTTCCTAAAGAGACAAAAAATTGGCATTCTAGGAAATGTTTCTAAGCTATATACTTTATGAGTAACATGATGATTTTACAGCAGGCAACAATTTATTCATTTGTTGTCCCTCAGATTGCCCAATATTGCTCTTGACCTTGTCTTCAGGAAACATTTTCCTTTGGGACTCTTCCCTTTATGACATCCTCAATCTTTTTCACTCAGTGGCTTTCCTCACTCTGCTTGCAAACCCTTGTAGTTCTGTCCTATTGCAAACCAGCTCTTAGATTTTTTTTTTTTTAATTTGTAAGATGTAAGTGGATAGTTGCTGCCAAATCCGTATATTATACCAATATAGATATGGATCAAATAATATTTGGCCAAAATTGTTATGTTTTTGTATACCTGCTACCTTCCATCACCAAATGCCTCCATTTGTAGATTAAACCTGCTACCCCACATCCCCTCACAATCTTTTCCCTACTTTACCTTTATATTTTGGTATATTTTTGATCACAGTTGTCCAACCACTCTTGGTTATCCAATCCAATCCAATCCAATCCTTTTTCTCTTTGACCTGTCCAGCCTCTGCTTTATTGTCTGATTTGGCCTTTACACTTAGATTTTTATTCTTCGTTGAATTAATTCCATTCTTCAACATCCTAGCAATGTATATTCTTCTACACAGTCCTCGGGGCTTTATTTTTCTTTCTTCAGAACGCAGAGTTCAGAGCGACTTCCCCCAAAAAACCAAGAGAAAGCATATTCCAGTGTCTGTGTCAGCAGCCTCTGCATCTAGAGATCTGGCAGACCTAGTCAAAAAGGAGGCCTGCCTAGTCACCAAGAAATGACTACAAGGACAGTATAGTGTTTTGTTTAACTGTAGAAGTAAAGGAAGTAAGAAAGTATAATCAAATATTACAGATTATATACATATTTATTCAGTAACTGGTTAAATATACCACTAATTTCAAAATGAACAACCCATGAATCATTAAAAATCTCCATGGTCACCTAAGAGCTTAGGTGATTATTCCTGTCTTTTGCTATTATTATTTGTGAGACTTCTGTAAATATTAATTTCTTTATCTTTAAAATGGGATGACAGTGTTTGCCTTGGCTGCTTCATAGGGCTATTCTAAGAACTGAATAAAATAACATGTACAGAAGTTCTCTGAAAATTCTATTATGTAGATATAGGACATCAAACAGGTGATAGGTTTTGAAAGAGAAGAGTCTATTTTTTTTTTATACTTCTTGGTATCTCTTCCACTCCGCTCATGGTGTTCAGCCAGTATTTGTTGATTAAACTCACACTAATAGTATATGTGTGTTATATTTTGATACTCAGGTAAAGTAAAGGATAGTAAATTTTTAAGAAAAGATCAAAATATACTTGAGAATCCTACATACAATGAAAATAATAGTACTACCTTATAACTGTATGGTCATGTTTCCTGGATCTTGTAGATAAATGGTTGATATTCTTGTCAGTCCAAAATAAAACCTGAGAGTACAGACTTCACAGACACTTAATTGTGAGAGGCAGAAATGTAATGAACCACAATGAATGTTAGAAGAGGTCACTGAAATTTTCTTGTCTCTGTGTTCCATTTTCAAACAAAGGACAATTAAAGCATTCAACACTTTGGAATAGTAGAGAGATCTTGATTCTTAAAGAGTTGTGGGTTTTGATGGCTGCTCAGTCACAAGCTGGGTCATTTCTAACTGCTTACTTGACTTCTCTGTTCTCCAGTTTCCTTATATGTAAATGGGGGTAGAGGTATGGACTTAGACCAGAAGGGCAAGTAGGGCTCTTTCAGTGTATACGTTTATCACTCTCTCCTATATACCCACCATGGTACTTGGCGTGATCTCTAATTTTGTATCATTTATTTTTCACTGCAATGTTAGCCACAGTTGAAAAATACTCTAGGTCTCTCTTGGTGGTTTACCTCTCAAAATAATCATATTGCTGCACTGATTTTGTTAGAAAGATGGCATTTAAAAAACCATAATTTTTTTAGGGAAAAAATGAAAAATCAGCAGATCTAAATGTTTAATGTGGAAAACAAATGGTTTGATATCTTCTGTTTTAACTCGCAAAGTGGAAAACTGACTGTTTGCCAAACTGACCATAAAAATGACTTGTCTGTGTATTTTCCTACTTTCTCCTTCTAAGCCATCGGTATTATTTTAGGGCAGGGAGCTCTTCCCTACCTATTTGGTATTTACTCTTCCAGGCATTTGATTAAGTTTTTATTAATATGTCAGTTGCTTTAGCTTTTGTATTTCTAACAATTAGCACTGTTCACTGCATATATTAGGAGCTTAATAAAATCTTTGTGATAAAAATACCTAATTTTAATAGACTTCCTTAATATGTGCCAAGTATGATTATAAGCACATTGATATATATTGGTTAAGCTCTATAATAAAGGTGTTATGTTTACGTATTTTATAGATGAGGAAACTGAAGCACAAATAGATTAAGTAATTATCTTTATGTTCTACATACTGGATGAAATTTTCGAGTTTACTCTCCACCAATAAACTATTTTTTGAAATATCTATTTCTGGGGCGCCTGGGTGGCTCAGTCGGTTAAGTGGCCGACTTCAGCTCAGGTCATGATTTCACGGTCCGTGAGTTCGAGCCCCGCATCGGGCTCTGTGCTGACAGTTCGGAGCCTGGAGCCTGTTTCGGATTCTGTGTCTCCCTCTTTCTGACCCTCCCCGTTCATGCTCTGTCTCTCTCTGTCTCAAAAATAAATAAACGTTAAAAAAATTAAAAAAAAAAGAAATATCTATTTCTATATCCACTACCTCCAATATGTATTCTAATTTTAATTTTTTTACTCTTGTTTTAAATTTCCACATAATCTTCCGTATCTTATACCTCTATTTTATTTTCTTCTCTCTTCATCAATGGTCTGCTTCATAGAAGCCATTTCTTCTTTCAGTAGATCATTCTCTGGATCTTTAGGACACTGTTCTCTTCAGCTTTCCCTGACGTAATTTTTTAGGGATATTTATTTTTCCTTGTGGATTAGGAACAATAGAGTATATAAGTTGCCCTTGTCCCCTCTCCACTTTTGCCCCAGTGATTTGAAATCCATTGCAAATCAAACTGTGAACATATTGATGGGCACAAACACTCTGGTTTCTGGCTTCCCCTCAGGTGCTAAGCTGAATTTCCTATTCTTGCCAGCTGGCCCTTGGATCTGTTGAATTGATGAATCACAGTTACTGAATTGTGTAAGGAACAATGCATATCCTGAGTTATTGTGAGGATTTTCTCCCCAACTCCATCCCTACCTTCAGTGACTTGAGCTGTGGCGACATTATCTCACAGGACACAATGTGCTCCAATCGGTATCTTTGTGTCATGTTGTTTTCTGGGGGTGCGGGGGATCACGCAGAAAAAGACAGAGAGAGATAAAAGCACACCATGGCAGTGACAGAATGACTCCTTGTTCTCTGCTAGGCACATACTGTGAACTCACAGTTCAGGTCTGCCTATACAAGATGTTAAAGCTTGGGTATGTTTGTCTCAATCTGCCTGATTTGTTACTTGAGCAAATTTCTCCCAGTCTCTGGCAATAGGTGGGTTATCAGTCTTAGTTTTGGGTTTCTGAATTTTCTTCTTTTTCTGAGTCATCAGAGATACCAATACAAGAAGTTACAAGCATTTAGAATAGTTTAATTTAAAATGTGTATCCTGGATGACCACAAAGTGCTTCTTGTCTCAGGCTGTGGTGAACAAACCAGTGAACAAGACAGACTTTACTGCTGCCTTCATAGGCTTAGAGGTTAGGAGGGAACAAAAAACAAAACTAAAAACACTGTTAATAAGTTGTTATATCTGAATTCTGAGTATATGAAAATGGGAGAACAGGACACTAGGCATATTTATGGTAGTCAGGTATCATTTCAAAATGTCCTTTTTATAAGCTACCTTCATCTTTCTCCGTGTGAAAAAGTTGTTTTATTTTTCTTTCTTTTTAATTTTTTTAATATTTATTATTTTTGAGAGAGAGACAGAGTGCAAGTGGGGAAAGGGCAGAGAGAGAGGGAGACACGGAATCTGAAGCAGGTTCCAGGCTCTGAGCTGTCAGCACAGAGCCCCACGTGGGGCTCCAACTCACAAGCCATGAGATCATGACCAGAGCTGAAGTCGAC
Organism: Leopardus geoffroyi; assembly: GCF_018350155.1. NCBI lineage: Eukaryota > Metazoa > Chordata > Mammalia > Carnivora > Felidae > Leopardus > Leopardus geoffroyi. The sequence continues at coordinate 18,340,504 of NC_059341.1, forward strand.
CCTCAACTCACTGAGCCATCCAGGCCCCTCGGTTTTATTTTTCTTTGGTTTGCTTTGCTTTTGAGAGTCCAAAGCAATTATAATCACTTGCTTGAAATATTGAATATTTCAAATTCAAATTTCAAAATATTGAGTATTTTCTCTCGTAAGCACTTGATTAAAAAATAGCATGCTATAAAAATAGTGGCATTAATACTTCTTTACATTTTTATGAAAGAGAAACCTAATTAGGAACAGTGATCACTGTTCTTTAAAGCTCTGTTCTTGCCTGTTAAACTGTCTTCCATGCAGGAGAGGTGGTAGAGGCTTCAGTTACTCCAATCCCATCACACCTACCACACGTAACAATGTTTCTTTGGTAGAAAGACAAACAAACACAGATTAATATTTAACAACAATGTAATCACAGAGAACAAACCAAGGAAAAGAGTGTCACGTGCTTTTGTGAGAAAATCCGAGGTTTCGAATAACTTCCTAATGTGCGAACAGATTCAGTGTAACACCCATTTTTTTACTCTTTCTTTATTCTTTACATTTTTAAAAATGTGTCAAAAATGTAGCATCTGTTAACAGAATCACAGATTACTTTAATATGAAAGAGTATAGTAATTAGTACCTACTACAGTCAGTTCTGGAGAGAAAAGTTAACTGGACAAGGCTTTGTCACATATTTTTGCTACTGATTAGGTATTATTCAATACCAGCACTATATTGTATTTAGAATTGAATACGTGTAAACGAACTTATTATTTGAAGCAAAGTGCATACAGTGAAATGGTGGCTTGAATGGAACTTAAAGAACATTAAAGGTGAAACTATTCATTGAGTCTGTGCCTAACCAGCTCCGTGTGAAGAAGGACGAGGCATAACAAGTACATTTCAGAGTACCAGTGTGCAGCCGGAAAAAGGCAAAGAGAGAGAATCTTTTTATTCATCACTCGTTACTGCACGAAATCATACATTCTTATTGAATTTATACACTGTCATTCTTTTTGAAATAGAATAGTTTTTCACTCTTGAAACAATTATATATTCATAGCATTTCTGGGACTTTAAAAAGTATACTGTAGGTATTTGCAGACAAAGGTAGAGAGAGTTTAAATGATTTACTCAAGGTCATCAAATTACCCAAAGAAAGAGAAAAGTCAGGTTTTAACATTTCCAACTGCTCGTGCTTTAGCATTATTTTGTGCAGTTCTGTATATAACTTAGTAAAACATGATTCCTGATTACAGTTCATCACAGGCTTTTCCTGTCACCTAAGTCACCTCCGTCACAAAAGCAGTAAGGGCAAAGAAAGTGAATCAGTTAATCTGAAAACTCTCCATGATAGCCTTTAATTTGTAGATAAATGAGGTGAAGAGGTGACTAGGTTTTTCTAGAAAATGTCAAGGTGAAAACCCTCAAGAGAAAAGTCTTATATTCATCTAATATGACAGCCCACAGAAGAGTTTGATCATGGCGGGGGGGGGGGGGGTGGGGGGCAAGAGCATGATCATGGCTGGGCTGAGTGGATCCTACCACAGAACTTTTAATGGAATCTCAAAAAGGAAAGCAGAACCCGGGTTTCACAGCAAAGATTATATTCAGTGTCCAGAGAACTCCCCCAACCCTCAGAGAGACATTGGCTCCCCAGCTCACAATCTGGGTGCTTTTAGATAATTTCTAAAGAATTCATCCCATGGGATGGGGAAAGGGCACAATTTCTTCCCTGGTATTGGTCTAGGCAACAGGTCGGTATGGTTAAAAGGTTTTTGTTCTGCTGGGCCACCTTTGGCCAGTTTTGTGAATAAACAGAGAGGAGGCTTTGCAGGGAGTCTTTACTGATTAAAACTATGGATATTTATTTATGGGGTTGTGGTCTTTCCTACTTCCCAGTCAGATATATACCAGAGGCAAGGAAAAAATAAACAAAGCAATAGGAGACTCATCTCCACGGGGTGACTCCATCCCTGGCTCCTTAGCCAGACAGCCTTCTGCTCTTTTCCATTTACAATCTTCTGAAGGTGACTCTGGTATTTGTCCACAGTGTTTTCTTGTGGTAAGCTGGAGGAGTAAAATGACATGCCTTTACTCCACCTAAGATTCTAGTGTTAAAACAAAACAAAACAAAACAGAACAAAAAAACAAGAAAAAAAGGAGGAAAAAACCACATGATAACTAGTTCAGTTTACCTGCTAATTAGATCATTAAATGATTCATTAGATTCAATATAATTATCATTTTATACTGTATTTCTTCATTTTATGTTGTTTTATAACAGCATTCCAAAATGCTAATCATCAGAAAGACACCTCACTTCAGTAATTCTCAGGTGAGGCCATTAGATAGTGCTCTATTTCTCTCATTTAAAAAAAAAGTTTTCTTAGTGACGCTGATGTTAAGTCCAGTTTGGAAATCATTGATTTAAAGTTCTTGTTCAATGTTATGATGGAAGTGTCATGACCTTTGTGTATCTCAAAGTGAACTGGTTTATTAATCTGAAGGTTTCACACAGTAACTTTTTTTTTTTTTTAAGTAAGGCCGTATCTAAATAAAAGATTTAATTTTTAAGAGTCTTATTGTTTGGCTCCCTCCCTCTCTCTCTCTTTTTTTTTTTTTTTCCTTCCCCTCCCCTGCAGTCTTCTGTTAAGTTTCTCAGGATCCACATAAGAGTGAAAACATATGGTATCTGTCTTTCTCTGTGTGACTTATTTCACTTAGCATCACACTCTCCAGTTCCATCCACGTTGCTACAAAAGGCCATATTTCATTCTTTCTCATTGCCAGATAGTATTCCATTGGGTATGGTGATGGGTATTGAGGAGGGCACCTGTTGGGATGAGCATTGGGTGTTGTGTGGAAACCAATTTGACAATAAATTTCATATTAAAAAAATAAAAAATAAATAAATACATAAATAAATAAATGATTTAATTCATGGTGTGATATGTTTTTAAAGATTCTGGTTATTTCTTTTTAAAATTCTTTTTCCCCCCGAGATGTTATTTACATAGTTAACATATAGACATATAGTACTGGTTTCAGGAGTAAAATTTAATGATTCATCACTTACATATAACACCCAGTGCTCATCGTAACAACTGTACTCCTTAATGCCTACCACTCATCTAGCCCATCCCCCACTCATCTCCCTCCATCAACCATCAGTTTCTTCTCTAGAGTTAAGAGTCTCTTATGGTTTGCTTCCCTGTTTTTATTTTTCCTTCCCTTCCCCTATGTTCATCTGTTTTGTTTCTTAAATTCCACATTTGAGTTAAATCATATGGTAGTTGTCTTTTTCTGACTGACTTATTTCACTTAATACACTCTAGTTCCATCCATTTCATTGTAAATGACAAGATTTTATTCTTTTTGGTGGCTAAGTAATATTTCATTGCATATATATACCACATCTTTGTCCATTCATCACTCGATGGACTTCTGGGCTCTTTCCATAATTTGACTATTGTTGATACTACTTCTATAAACATTGGGGTCCACGTGCCCCTTCAAGTCAGTATTTTTTAACCCTTTGGATAAATACCTACCAGTGCAATTGCTGGATCGTAAGGTAGTTCTATTTTTAACTTTCTGAGGAACTTCCATAGTCTTTTCCAGAGTGGCTGTGCCAGCTTGCATTCCCACCAACAGTGTAAGAAGGTTCCCCTTTCTCCACATCCTCACCAACACCTGTTGTTAACTGAGTTGTTAATTTTTATCCATACTGATAGATGTGAGATGGTACATCATTGTGGTTTTGACTTCTATTTCCCTGATGATGAGTAACATTGAACATTTTTTCACTTATCTGTTAGCCATTTGTAAGTCTTCTTTGGAGAAATATCTGTTCATGTCTTCTACCCATTTCTTAATTGGATTATTTATTTTTTGGGTGTTGAGTTTGAGAAACTCTTTATAGATTTTGGATACTAGCCCTTCATCCAATATGCCATTTGCAAGTATCTTCTCCCATTCCATAATTGCCTTTTAGTTTTGTTGTTTCCTTCACTGGGCAGAAGCTCTTCATCTTGGTGAAGTCAGTAGTTGATTTTTGCTTTTGTTTTCCTCACATCTGGAGATCTGTCTAGTAAGAGCTGCTACAGCCAAAGTAGCTACAGCCAAGGTCAAAGACTTTGGTGCCTGTGTTCTCCTCTAGAATTGTGGTGGTTTCCTGTCTCATATTTAGGTCTTTCAATCATTTTGAATTTATTTTTGTGTATGGTATAAGAAAGTGGGCCATTCTTCTGCATGTAACTGCCCAGTTTTCCCAACACTATTTGTTGAAGAGACTGTCTTTTTTATGCTGGATATTCTTTCTTGCTTTGTCAAAGATAAGTTGACCATGTAGTTGTGAGTCCATTTCTGAGTTCTTTATCCTGTTCCTTTGATCTATGTGTCTGTTTTTATGCTAGTACCATACTATCTTGATGATTACAGTTTTGTAATACAGCTTAAAGTCTGGAATTGTGATGACTCTTGCTTTACCTTGCTTTTCCAAGATTAATTTGGCTATTCACGGTCTTTTCTGGTTCCATACAAATTTAGAATTGTTTGTTCTAGCTCTGTGAAAAATGCTGGTTTATTCTGATAGGGATTGCATTGTATGTGTAGATTGCATTGGATAGTAAACACATTTTAGCAATCCATGAGCATGGAATACTTTTCCATTTCTTGTGTCTTCTTCAGTTTCTTTCATAAGTGTTCTATAGTTTTCAGAGTATAAATCTTTTACCTGTTTGGTTAAGTTTATTCCTAGGTATCTTAAAGTTTTGGTGGAATTGTAAATGGGACTGATTCCTTGATTTCTCTTTCTGTTGCTTCAATATTGAGGTATAGAAATGCAACAGGTTTCTGTATGTTGAATTTATATCCTGCAGTGTTGTTGAATTCATACATCAGTTTTGGCAATTTTTTGGTGGACTCTTTCAGGTCTCTCACGTAGAATATCATGTCATCTGTGAAGCATGAGAGTTTGACTTTTTCCTTGCCAATGTAGATGCCTTTTATTTCTTCTTGTTGTCTGATTGCTATGGTTAGGACTTCCAGTACTATGTTGAATACCGGTGGTGAGAGTGGACATCCCTAATGTGTTCCTGACCATAGGGGGAAAGCTCTCAGTTTTTCCCCACTGAGGATGATATTAGCGGTGGGTCTTTCATATATGGCCCTTATGATCTTGAGGTTTATGCCTTCTATCCATACTTTCTTGAGGGCTTTTATCAAGAAAGAATGCTGTATTTTGTCAAATGCTTTTTCTGCATTTATTGACAGGGTCATATAGTTCTTACTCTTTCTTTTATTAATGTGGTGTGTCACAATGATTGATTTGTGGACACTGAAACACCCCTGCAGCCCAGGTATAAATCCCACTTGATTGTGGTGAATCATTATTTTAATGTACTGTTGGATTCTATTTCATAATTTTTTCCAGATTGCCCAATTTATTGGCATATAATTTTTCCATCGTATTTTCTTATAATTGTATTGCTGTGGTGTTGGTTGCGATCTCTCCTCTTTCATTCATATTTTATGTATTTGGGTCCTTTCTCTTTTCTTTTGATAACTCTGGCTAGGGGTTTATCACTTTTGTTAATTCTTTCAAAGAACCAGCTATTTTATTGTTGTTGATCTGTTCTATTTTTTTTTTTTTTTTTTTTGGTTTCAGCATCATTTATTTCTACTCTAATTTTTACTATTTTCTTTATTCTATTGGTTTGGGCTTTATAAAGCCCAATTCTTTTTCAATCTTTTGGCCATTCTTTTTCAATCTCCTTTATATGTAAGCTTAGTTTGTATATTTGAGACTTTTCTTGCTTCTTGAGGAGGACCTGTATTACTATATACTTCCTTCTTATGTCTACTTTTGCTGCATCCCAAAGGTTTTGGACTGTCATGTTTTCATTTTCACTTGCTTCCATGTAACTTTTAATTTCTTCTTTAAATATCTGGTTAACCTATTAATTCTTTAGTAGTAAGTTCTTTAATTTCCATTATTTGTGGTCTTTCCAAATTTTTTCTTGTGGTTGACTTCAAGTTTCATAGCATTGTGGTCTGAAAATATGCATGGCATGATCTGTCTTTTGGTACTTGGTGAGGCCTGATTTGTGACCCAGTATGTGATCTATTCTGGAAAATATTCCATGTGCAGTCGAAAACATTGTGTATTCTGCTACTTTAGGATGAAATGTTATGACTGTATCTGTTAAGTCCCTCTGGTCCAGTGTGTCCTTCAAAGCCATTGTTTCCTTGTTGATTTGCTTAGATGATCTGTCCATTGTTGTAAATGGGGTGTTAAAATCTCCTATTATTGTATTATTATCAATGAGTTTGTTTGTTATATATCTATATTTTTAGATTTATTTATACAGATATATGCCAAGTTGGGGACATAAATATTTACAATTATTAAATCTTCTTGTCATATAGACCCCTTTATTATGATATAATGCCCTTCTTCATCTCTTATTATAGTTTTGTTTTATAGTTTTTATAAGTATGACTACCCCAGCTTTCTTTTATTGTCTATTAGCATGGTAAATGGTCTCCACCCCCTCACTTTCAATCTGGAGGTGTCTTTAGGTCTCAAATTAGTCTCCTGTAAGTAGCATTATCAGTGGGTCTTTTTTTTTCTCCATTCTGGTACCCTGTGTATTTTGATTGGAGAATTTAGAGCATTTACATCCAGAGTAATTATTGATAAACATGAAGTTAGTGCCATTATATTACCTGTAAAGTCGCTGTTCCTGTAGATTGTCTCTGTTCCTTCTAGTCTTTGTTGCTTTTGGTATTTCTGCCACTCAGAGGGTCCCCCTTAATAATTCTGGCTGAGCTGGTTTAGTGTTATGAACTCCTTTAGGTTTTATTGTCTTGGAAACTCTTTGTCTCTCCTTCTATTCTGAAAGACAGCCTTGCTGGGTAAAGTATTCTTGGCTACATATTTTTCCCATAGCACGTTGAATATATCATGCCACTCCTTTCCGGCCTACAAAGTTTCTGTGGACAGGTTTGCTGTCCTGGTGTGTCTTATGTGTCTACCCTTATAGGTAAGGACCTTTTGACTCTAGCGGCTTTTAGAATCTCTCTTTTTTGCAGGTTTCACTATGAAATATCTTGATACTGACCTCTATTTGTTGATTTTAATGGGAGTTCTCTGTGCCTGTTGGACTTGAATGCCTGTTCCCTTCTCCAGATTAGGGATGTTCTCAGCTATAATTTGTTCAAATAAACTTTCTGTCCCCTGTTCCCACTCTTCTGGGACTCTTTTGATACAGATATTATGCTTTATGGAATTGCTGAGTTCTCTAAGTCTATATTCATGATCTAAAAGTTTTCTGTCCCTCTTCTTTTCAGCTTCATTATTTTCCATAAGTTTATCTTCTATATCACCTATTCATTCCTCTCCTTCTTCTCATGATTACATCCAATTGGTTTTCCAACATAGTTACAGCATTTTAAATTTCAGCCTAATTTTTAGGTCTTTAATCTCTGCAGCAAAGGTTTCTCTTTTCAAGCCTAGCAAGGCTTTTTTGAAGCCCAGATAGTATTATGACATTGCTTTAAATTCTTGTTCAGATGTATTGTTTATATCTGTTTTGAGCAAATCCCTGGCTGTAGTTTCTTCTTGATCTTTCTTTTGGGGAGAATTCCTCTGTCTTGTCATTTTGTCTAGGTTTCTATCTTTCACAGGTCCTGAAAGCTTGTTATGTTTCCTGCTCCTGAGAGTAATGCTATGTTAAGAAGGGGTGATACACTGTCCAGGGCCTAGCACTTCAGGAGTGTTTCTGGTGCATGCTGTGTGCACTCTGCTGTTCTGATTTGGCTGCTTTTTCCCACAGGTGAGTCCTTTACAGAACTCCTCCTTGCTTGCAGTGGGGAGTGTTTGACCTTTAACTAGGTGTATTTTCATTTGTTTGTTAAAATAAGACTGCCAGGTTCTCTCTCTCAAATTATGTAGATGGACCTCTTAAGCCTCAGATCAGTTTCCTAGGTGTTCAAAATGATTTGCTGTGCTCTCACTGTGTTCCAGGGGTGAGGCAAGGCCATGATCCTCCTACTACTCTGCCATCTTAAGTCCCTCCCCCTGTATTTTTCTTTCTTATAAAAAAAGTAATATTTTAATGTATTTATTGTAGAAAAATGTAAAATTCAGAAGTGCACCAATAAATACGTTGATGTATCTTTACTTTTAAAATTAAAATCATACTGTGTACTATTGAAACGTTTTTACTTTTCATTTTATTATAAACATTTTATTACAAATATTATTTTTAAATAATACTAAGATTTCATGTATCATCAAGAATTTAGATTTAATCCAAAGGTCATTATCAAAGTCTTGGTAGATAAACAAGCACTTACTTGGATTGATTATGTTCATTCCCTTCCTCCCCTAAGACAGCTCATGACCTTACACTATTGAATAGAGCAGCTGCCTTGAACCCTACCAAAACTTAGTCATTCAAGACATTAGCTTAAACTTTAACTTTTTTACATTTGTCTTCCATCTATTATGACCAAGGATTTTCAATCTCATTTTGTGAAATATATTGGCTAATTGAAATCAAACCCCACCTCTCTCTATTTTCCCAGGTTATTTCCTTCTGTTCCATCTGCAGAGTGTGATCAACAAACTTTCCCATGACCACAACATCTTCTAGAGTGATTTTTTTTTTTTTTTTTTGTGCTATAACAGAAAACAGACTGTCCCTTGACAACTGTGCTATCTGGCTTCGCCATTGGCCACTCTGCACTGTTCCTGGCATCTGCCTCCCTGAAGAGGTTTGGCTTTTAGCTGTATTCATTTACATTCCCGTACTCATTCTTGGTGAGCTAAGAGTCAGTGAGTGTATCTTAAAAATACTCGCAATCCTTTCAGTTCTCTGAGTTCTCCCCAATTAGCTTTTTTTTTTTTTATACTTGCAGATCTATTCATTTTTATGGTCACATTCTGTACATTGTCACCACCTACAGCTACATTATTTAGATTTCAAATAACACTTTTTGACCAGTGCCCTATAATGTCCAGACCACAGAATCTACATAGTATATTCACTCCAGTATTCTCTATTCTTATTCAGATTCCCAAACCATTGACCTCAAACTAGTTTTTACATCCTTTATCATCTTCCTCCTGTCTTTACTTCCATTCTTACCAAATTTAAAATCCCATGGTCCATTATTGAAAGTATTTTCTTTGTGATATTGTCAATTCCCTTTCCAACTTTTTTTCTGAATCATTTGTTGGGAAAAAACTCACTTCTGGGTGAAACTTAATATGTGTCTTTTCTATGAGTACACCAGAGCAGCTAAATGTAGATGAAGAAAAGTTATAAAAGCTGGTAGGTCAAGCAGATGCATTTATCCCATCTTCTTTCCACACCCACCAACATAACAACAATAATGCAAATAAGAGCCCTATACATCTGGGGTGCCTGAGTGGCCCAGTTCATTAAGCATCTGACTCTTGATCTCGGCTCAGGTCATAATCTCACGGTTTGTGGGATCAATTCCTATGTTGGGCTCTGTGCTCAGAGCATGGAGCCTACTTGGTATTCCCTCTCTCCCTCACTCTCTGCCCTTCCCTGACTCTCTCTTTCAAAATAAAGTAAATTATACATAAAAAAAAATTTAAATGTCATATAAATCTATAAGGACAAGGCAATGAAGAATGGACAACAAAGAACAAGAGAAGTTGATAACTTTTTAGGAGATAACATATAGGTGGAGGGTGACTTACCTGAGTGGAACAAACTGAAATCTAAGCACATGCAGAAGAGGTCCCAATGACGTGCAAGTGCATTCACTCTACAAATACCCTAGAATGCCCAGTAGTTAGAGGTACTGAGTACCTGAGTACCTCAATGTCAGAATGGAACACTCAGTTGGAAAATAACTGTGAAATAACTTTTTGAAAGTCTGTGAGGAGTTCTTAGAGACTCTTAAATACAGAGAACAAACTGAGGGTTGATGGAGTGGGGGTAAGGGAGAGGGGAAAATGGGTGATGGGCATTGAGGAGGGCACTTGTTGGGATGAGCACTGGGTGTTGTATGTAAGCGATGAACCACGGGAATCTACCCCCAAAACCAAGAGCACTCTGTACACACTGTATGTTAGCCAATTTGACAATAAATTATATTAACTTTTAAAAAATCTAAAAAATACAAAGAAAAAAAAAGATATCCAGACCCCGAAGCTGCATACTCCCATTCAGGAGATCTAGTCTCTGAAGAAATTGTGCCAAAGACTCTGGATACAGGAAGAACAGGTTTAGCAGAGAGCAGTCATGAAGTGCTACTCCCAGAATAGCCTGTTTTGCATGTTTCATGGTGAAATCCCCATTTTTCCTTTCCTTCAGAGTCCAGAGCAGCAGCAGTTAATCTTATATATTTCCCATGTCAAATTCCCACCCTCACCACAATGTGAAAGATTGAAATCTCTCTCAAGTGAGAGGCTAAATGGCAGCAGAATAAAGAACTATAAATTCTACAATAGGGCAGCGCCAAAAAAAGGAGGCTGTAGCCTTAAACTTTAGCTCCCTCAATGAACCAGTTCAGTCAATGCCAGACACCCAGCTATCATCTTGTTTAGGACTTTACTCTTAAATACACCTAAAAAGCTGGAGAATAACCAATGTGTAGCAAAGACACTAATATGAAAGACAGAATCAGTAGATTCAAATAGAAAAACAGAACATATATGAAGCAAACAATGTGGAGATCTAAAGAAAATGTTTAATTCTATTCAGTGTTCTCAGAAAGTAAGGAAATACAGTATGCATGATATCTATAAAAATAGAGAAAAACAGCTTTAGGAAATATAATTATTAAAATTTTTGAACATTAATAAAAATGTAAAATCAGAGCATTCTTCTAAAATAAATATATATAAAAACAAGGAAGTAAGTGATAAAAGTAAGAAAATTTAAGGTTCAATTCAAGATGTTCAATATCCAAACACAAAGAGTTCTAGAAAAAAAGAACAGAGAAAATAAAGCAGAGAAAAAAGAATTTTGATGAAATAATGCAAAAAAACCCAAAAACCAAAAAACAAAAAAACCTGTGAAGTGTCAGGTACTGTGAATGAAAAAAGAATTATACTAAGATTCTCCATGGGGAAATTTCAGAAAACCTGGGATGACAACACTATATGTGAATGTAAAGTTTGCATACAAAGAATGAAGAATAATCAGAGAAATACTGGAAACTAGAAGATAACGGAAATATCTAGAAATTCGTAAATCTTCTGATTAGAGGACATCATTTTCAAACCTGAGTTCCAAAACCAGCCAAACCAAAAACTGAATACAAGTATAGTATTTCAAACAATAGATTTTTAAAAATGAACATCCCATGCACCCTGTGACGTAGTGAAATGAGGGAGGAAACTAAAGAACAGGATAAAATGGGATCCAGGACACAGGGTTGATGGTGAACAAAAGTCTTAGAACTTCTTGAAAAGCAGCCTACACAGTAAGTGGTCCAGGCTGGCCTAACAGAAGAGGGGGTTTTGGAAGTTTCCAAAAGAAATAGAGTACTAATAATCTATCTGATATTTTAATCTGGTGGAAAATTGTATTGAGAAGTTGTTGGAGGGATGGAGGGTTCAAGAATTAGCCACAAAGCATAGAAAACTAAATAAATGTAAATAAACTGGATAATTAATTCCAGAAAGAAAGCAAAAAAAAGGAAATGGATGTTTACTCTTCGTATGCTATTGGCTCAGTGATGAACAGCAATATTTACTTAGTAATAACATTAAAAATTCTGAATATGGATTTAATTATATTGAGTGGTGGAGGGAGGTCTCTAAGAGGCAGTAAGAGTAAGGAGATGCTGGTTATATAACGCAATAAAATAGATAAATAAAAAACCACATATGTATATTAATAATAAAAATGGAAGTTCACACTGGAAAAAACAGTTACAGAAATTGAAAGTATTTGTCTTAGGACAATACTTAGGAGCCTAAGTCTGAGTTTCTGAACAGTTTGTATGCAGTAATTTATGAAAATCTACATATAGCAAAATGCCCACTGTTCTTTCCCTCTCCCTCTCCTCCCTCTCCCTCTCTCCTCTCTCTCTCACACACACACACACAATTTTGACCTCGAACAGGCACTCACTACCGCATGAAAATACCATTGTGTTTCTAGATTGAGGGCTTTCTCAAAGTCAGAAATTACTCCAATTTTATTCTTTCTCCCCTGACTCTCCAGTCCCCACCCCCATTATATCATCTCTGTCAATTACCCTCCAATGTCTTTAAAAGATTCATTAACAGAGAACTCCCAAGTTGTTCCATCAGCAAATGATCTGTTTTCATGTTCCAGGTCTTCTCTCAGAAAAGACCCTGTTCCTCCACGGGCTCTGGAACCCATTCCTTCTCATCCCAGGGATTTCTCTTATATCACCCCTCTCATCAAACACCAACCTCTTCTTGTTACTTCATTACTAATAAATAATGCTCTTGTAAGTATACTCTTAAAAAAAAAAAAAAAGACAACTCTCACTTGTTCCCGCTTTCTGTTCCAGCTTCCAGCAGTCATCTTCTCCAACTCATAATAAAAATTCTCAAAAGAGTTGTTCATATTCACTGTTTCCAACTCAATCCTTCCATTGGCATTGCAACCTCTCTGACTGCATCATAGTTACTTATAGATTTGCTTATTGTCTTTCTCCACACACACCTTCCTCAATATACACTTCATGAGTTCAGGACTCTGTCTATTTTGCTGCTATCCTAACACTTAGGACTTAGCATCACCTCCAATAAATATTTTTAAACAAATGAATCAAGTATAAAATCCTTATTTCAAAACAACTCAAGGATTTTTTTAAAAAGATGTTTTAGTACATAATGTGTGGTGCACAGTAGATAACAGTGCAACAGTTACTTGAATAAAATTTTTCAATCTATGCTTATTTAAAAATCCCTAAAAATCTGAATTTTAGCACATCTTTGTTTCCTTGCAAATGTGGTAAAGTGCTCAGAAATAATTAAAACTAAACATTTCAAATTTAACAGGAAATACCTGTTGCTCTGTAGATGGAGGGCAGTAAAATCATTTATTAGCAGGATTTATTGTAACAAAACTGCTGAAACATAAGACTATAAGACAATGTCTCTAGTAAAGATGCATCAGCATCATCAGCTGGCTCTTGCCTTGCGTCTTTTCTTTTTGCTTTTTCTTTTCTACACTTTCTCTTTCACCCTATGCACCTAGCATATCCCTGGCCAGGTGGTTAATGACATATTATCCTTAAGTTTATGAGATTTGTACAACAGGAAATAGTCCCTAAAAGTAATTTTTCTTCTACTGGCCACACCACCCTTTATTTATTTATTTTTTTAACTCTGGTGTAAAATATAGTATTATATTTGTCTCAGCTGTACCATATAGTAAATTCAACAGCTCCACATACTATTCAGTGCTCATCAAAATAAGGGTACTATAAGTGTACTATTAACAGTATATCCCCTTCACCTCTCACCCATCCCCCTCCCCCACACCTCCCCTCTGGTAACCATCTATTTGTTCTCTATAGTTAAGAGTCTGATTTTTTTTTGTCTTTTTTTTATCCTTTGTTCATTTATTTTGTTTCTTCACTTAGCATTTCACTTAGCATTATACTCTCTAGCTCTATCCATATCATTGCAAATGGCAAGATTTCATATTTTTATACCTAGATAACATTCCATTATATATACACACACACACACACACACACACACACACACACATACATACATACACGTATATAATATGTACGTGTGTGTGTGTGTGTGTATACACATACCCACTTCTTTGTCCATTCATCAACTGATGGACAGTAGGGCTGCTTCCATAATTTGGCTATTATCAATAATGCTGCAATAAGCATAGGAGTGCATGTCACTTGAAATTAGTGTTCTGGTATTCTTTAGGTAAATATCCTTTAGTGTGATTGCTGGATCATAGGGTAGTTCTATTTTTAACTTTTGAGGAATCTCCATACTGTTTTCCACAGCAGCTGCACCAGTTTGCATTCCCACCAACAGTACAAGAGGGTTCCTTTTTCTCCACGTCCTTGCCAACACTTCTTGTTCTGTGTTTTTTATTTTAGCCATTCTGACAGGTATGAGGTTGTGGTTCTTATTTGCATTTCCCTGATGATGAGTGATGTTGAGTATCTTTTCATGTCTGTTGGCCATCTGTATGTCTTCTTTGGAGAAATGTCTGTTCATGTCTTCTGCCCATTTTTAATTGGATTATTTGTGGGTTTGGTGTTGAGTTGTATAAATTCTTTATATATTTTGGATACTAATCCTTTATCGACTATGCCATTTATAAATATCTTCTCCCATTCAGTAGGCTGTCTTTTAGTTTTCTTGATGGTGTCCTTTGCTGTGCTGAAGGTTTAAAAAAAATTTATTTATTTTGAGAGAAAGTGTATGGGGGAGAGTCAGATAGGGGAGGAGAGAGAGAATTCCAAGCAGGCTCTGTGATGTCAGCGTGGAGCCTGTCCTGGGGCTTGCCATGGGGCTAAACCTCACAAACTGTGGTATCATGACCTGAGCTGAAGTTAAGAGTCAGATGCTTAACCAACTGAGCCACCCAGGAGCTCCAGAGAAGCTTTTTATTTTGATATAGTCTCCATAGTTTACTTGTGCTTTTGTTTCCCTTACCTTAGGAGATACTTCTAGAAAGATGCCATTATGGCAGATGTCAGGGAAATTATTGCCTGTGTTCTCTTCTAGGATTTTTATGGTTTCATGTCTCACATTTAGGTCCTTGGTCCATTTTGCACTTATTTCTGTGTATGGTGAAAGAAAGTAGTCCAGTATCATTCTTTACATGTAACTGTCCAGTTTTCCCGATACCATTTGTTGAAGAGACTTTTTCCCATTGCATATTCTTGCCTCTTTTGTTGAAGAGTAATTGACTACATAATTTTAGGTTTATTTCTGGGCTATTCTGTTCCACTGATCTATGTATCTATTTTTGTGCCAGTACCATACTGTTTTAATTACTGCCACTTTGTAATATGACTTGAAGTTTGGAATTGTGATACTGCTAGCTTTTTTTTTTTTTTTTTTTTTTGGTATTTTAACATTTTTTATTTTTAAATTTAGTATTTTTAAATTTAGTTTATATACATTGAAATATTGGTTTTAGGAGCAGAATTTAGTAACTCATCACTTACATACAACACCAAATGTTCTCTCAAGATTTCTTTGGGTATTTGGGGGGTCTTTTGTGTTCATACAAATTTTAGAATTGCTTGTTCTAGTTCTGTGAAAAATGCAATCTGTAGATTGCTTTTGAACAATATTTGTTCTTCCAATCCACGAGCATGGAATATCTTTCCATTTTGTTGTGTGTCATTTTCACTATCTTTCATCACCATTTTATAGTTTTCAGAGTACAGGTCTTTCACCACTTTGGTTAAGTTTATTCCCCAGGTGTTTTATTATTTTGGTGCAATTACAAGTGGGGTTGTTTTCTTAAGTTCCCTCTCTGCCGCTTCATAATTAGTGTATAGAAATGAAACAGATTTCTGCATGTCGATTTTGTATCCTATGACATTAGTGAATTCACCTAACAGTTCTAGTAGTTTTTTGGTAGTCTTTATTTTGTTTTCAAGTTTATTTATTTTGATAGAGAGACAAGTAGGGGAGAGGCAGAGAAAGACGGAGAGAGAGAATCCCAAGTCGGTTCCATGCTGTCAGCATGGAGCCTGATGTGGGTCTCAATCTCATGAACTGTGAAATCATGACATGACCTGAAACCAAGAGTTGGATGCTGAACCAAATGAAATACCCAGGAGCCCCAAGAATTTTCTATAGATGGCATCATGTTATCTGAAAATAAAAAAAGTTCTACTTGTTCCTTACTGATTTTGATTCCTTTTATTTCTTTTTGTTGTCTAATTGCTCAGGCTAGGACTTCCAGTAGCATGTGGTACAAAAGTGGTGAGAGTGAACATCTTTGTCTTGTCTTTAGAGAAGAAGTCTCAGTTTTTCCTCATTGAGTATGATGTGTACCGTGGACTTTTAATATAAGGCCTCTATTATGTTGAGGTGTGTTCCCTCTAGACCTACTTTGTTGAGGGTTTTTATCATGAATTGATAATGCAGATGCTTTTTCTTCAGCTATTGAAATGATAATGTGGTTTTTATCCTTTCTCTTACTGATATATTACATTGATTTGTGTATAGTGAACCACTCTTGTATCACAGAAATAAATCCCACTTGATTGTGGTGAATGATTTTGTTAATGTATTGTTGGATTTGGTTTGCAGTATTTTATAGAGGATTTTTGCATCTATTTTCAACAGAGATATTGGCCTATAGTTCTTTTCTTTTCTTTCTTTCTTTTTTTTTTTTCCTTTTTGGTGTCTTTATCTGGATTTGGTATCTGGGTAATGCTGGCCTCACAGAATGAATTCAGAAGCTTTCCTTACTCTCCTGTTTTTGGAAGAGTCTGAGAAGAATAAGTATTAACTCTTGAAATGTTTGGTAGAATTCACTTGTGAAGCCATCTGGTCCTGGGCTTCTGTATGTGGGCACACCACCCAATTCTTATTCAGAGATTCTGCATCTGTGCCAACTCCAGCTGGTTACCTAAAGTTCCATCAACACCAGAGCTACACATTAAGGACTACCATTCTTCATTTTCTCCAAGAATGTGTAGTCCTAAAAGATCATCATATACTCTACCATATTTATAAACAATGGAATTATACACACACACACACACACAGCTGTCCACTGTTTAGACTCCTTAATAGAATGATTTTCCTGCATTTTGCATCTTTGAGTGAGATCGATCTATGCTTTTATGGATATGCTAGATGTTATTTATATACCAGATACATGTAGCTTTAGCTTTATGAAACAAATTAAATAACCTTCATCTTTTCATATGTTTATAAGGGTTTATACAATCTGGGAATTATCTGTTTATTAAGAAATTTGAGAGGGGCGCCTGGGTGGCGCAGTCGGTTAAGCATCCGACTTCAGCCAGGTCACGATCTCGCGGTCCGTGAGTTCGAGCCCCGCATCAGGCTCTGGGCTGATGGCTCAGAGCCTGGAGCCTGTTTCCGATTCTGTGTCTCCCTCTCTCTCTGCCCCTCCCCCATTCATGCTCTGTCTCTCTCTGTCCAAAAATAAATAAACGTTGAAAAAAAAATTAAAAAAAAAAAAAGAAATTTGAGAGAATTCACCAAGAAATTGATGTAAGCCCAAGAAATACATTAAAGGATTTTTCATTAATAATAAAATAGTTTAATGCTATTACCAACTTTATATATTTAGGAGAATTTGTATAACACAAAGATTATTTATTCACTTAGAACCTGAGAATATTCAGTAAAGTGACTTCAAGATGGAAACATTATTGAAAGGAATCTCCTGGTAACATAGAATAGTGGGTTTTCTGCTATATTTATACTACTAACCCACAATGCCTCCTGCTCCCTATACAGTTTGATTTGTCTATTCTTCATGGATTATAACTGCATAACCCAGGGAAGAGGCAATTTTTACTAAACCTTATAGCACAGTGTATTTAGATTTCTGGGAATTTATTTAGGATTTTGACATCTATAAGTGACACTGTTCTTAGTTTTTCTTCTGAGAAAAATTATTTCTTGAGGTTCTGTTATCAGGCAAACATTTGCTCTATGAAGTAATTTGGGTAAATTTTTATATTCTGAAACAGCATGTAAAGCATGAGAATTACCTTTTCCTGAAACGTTGATAGAATAAAACTGCAAAATGGCCTCATCTTGAAACAATTTTTAAGACTTTTTCAGTATCATGTGTTAAGTGTTATTGAACTCTGAGTTTTTACTGCTAACATTAATTTTATAATTTATACTATCATTGCAAAATCATTCATTGAGATTTTCAAGCTTCTATTCATATAATTTAACATAATATATAAATTTACTTTTCATATATATTGTATATAATCTGCATTTCCAAATTAATACTTACAAATACATTTTAAATGTTTACATACAGATGTACGTGTGTGTGCATAAAATTGAGGTAGTAACAAATGTAATGACGAAAATTAATTAAGGTAAGCAGATTACTGGAAAGGCATGGGGTAGGAATGATGGCAGTGGTGTATATTAGATCGACTTGTTGATTAAGGCCTTTCTGAGAGAGTATAATGTGAGCCAAGAACATAATTCCATGAAAATTTAAGCTAGTCCATAATTTGGGCAAGCTGCTTACCCATCAGACGAAGCAGAAAACATGAAGTCTCTGAGACAAGAATAAACTTAGTGTGTTTAGGGAAGAACATTACCATATTGTGAGTGAGTGAGTTTATAGGTCAGAAAGCATGGGATTTAATAGACAGTGATGCACTTAGAAAAGGCCTAGCAAACAGAAGACACTCAATAACGACTTAGTGAATAAAGAGTACAGAGTGTAGTCTTTTCTCTCAGTTTGATGGAAAGCCATTAGAAGATTCTTTGTTTTGTACTGTGCAAATAAAGGGCCTTGTTACCTTACCAAAAGGTCACCGTGAGTCTTAGACACCCATGGATGCTAAACCTGGCCTTTAAGGATACTGTGGTTAGTGGAAATTCTTTCTAGAGCCCAACAACCCATTGCCTTTTCTTCCCAATTTTGAGCCCTACCATTTGTGCTTGTGTGTGTGTCTGTGGGTATTTCAGTGTGAAGGAGAAGAACCATGAAGATGATCCTGCTGGACCTAAATTACAACCGGTGTTTTACAGAAAAATTCTTTCATACTCTGTAGGATGACAGGGAAAATTTTCAAAAACCTATGTCTTGCTAGTACTATATTCCACAGGAAAAAAAAAAAAAAAACAAAATAACATCTTTAACCTTCTCCATCTTAGAACAAGACTACTTTCTATTGATTTGTAACCCACTTTCAGTTGCCCAGTTTGTGAATTATCTAGTTTCCTTGCTATTTTCTTCCTTTTTTCCCCCCTTCCATTCAACTCCAGGGAAATATTACTTCATAACAGATGAAGAAAAAAATAAGTAGAAGTGGAAAACTGAAAACACCAACTTGAGGATTTTTCTTTTTTTGTATTACATTAGCTATAACACCATACACCAATCTGTTTGAACAAAAGGAAAACCAAAGAACACTTATCTGCTTGGTTTTTACTCTGAAGCAATTAGGGTTTTCTGTGGTGCTATAATTTGAAATAATTAAGGTGCTTCCTTCCTACATTTGCAACCCTCTACCACTTGACTACCAGCTGAAGTGGAATTGCAATAGAAGTCAAACAGGAGAATGTCATTTGCGTTATCAAATTTTTCTCCCCTAACGACAGAATCTGATATTATATATACTGCTTTTTATGAGGAAATGGAATATAGTAAGTATTTCACAAATGTTCATATGGAACAATGACCAGATCACAACCTAAGCAGTTCCCAGGAACCAAATTCACCACTTACAAAGTCATTGCTCTCTGAGCTTCAGTTTCTTTTGTAAATTGGGGATAATAATATTTAACCACACAGGAACGTTCTAAGGCACTGGTTCTGAAAGTGTGGCCCTGCAGAGTTAGCATCACCTGCAAATTGTTAAAAATGAAATTCTTGGGTCAACCCAGACCTACTGAATAAGAAACTCTGGGGATTGACTGAACAATCTGTGATGTAACAAAACTTCCAGTAATTTTTATGCATCTACAAGTTGTAAATAACTGTTCCAATGATCCAACAAGATAATGCATGTGAAAATAAAAGTACTTTGACCACTGTAACACATTATCCACATGTTAACTACTATTATGATGACTGTAAGGAGTATTTTCAGCAAATATCTATGAGAAGAATTGTGCTAACTATACAAGAGTGTTATGGGTACGGTACTTCCCTTCAATAATTTAGCATTTATAAGAAAACGGACAATTGCAGTACTGTATGGTAAGTGCTGTCATAGGAGTTTGCAGGGTGCCATGGGACCAAAGATGGTACACTTAACTCAGGGCACAAAAGCAGCTCTTCAAGGGTAAATGCTGTTTGGTCTATGGCCTTATTGGTAAATATAAATTAGCCAGATTGATAAGGAGTGAAGCCATCTTGGCCAGTAAGAATAGATGTCATGGCAAGTCCTAGAAGTGTGGAAGATTATATCTCTCAGGTGAAGGGGTTTCAAATTAGAGTAAAGTTTTGATGAGCAAAAGGAGAATTGAAATCAAACCAGCTGTGCTATCAAGAGGTCGTATCAGATATGAGCCTCTGTGTAAAACTGCTTTATCTGGACAGGATTCTGAAAATCATGAGAAAGTGGTAAAGGGCTTAAACTAGTAAAATTATACAATGTGACATCAGTCTGAAGGCAAGGCATCCAGTTATGAACCTGTTACTCGTGTGATGAGTGACTTTGGCCACATGGTTGGAGAAGAATGGGGCAGGAGGCCATACATTAGACATTCAGGAAGTAATTTTATGGAATTTTTGTGACTGAGATGATGACGTGGAGAAATGGATATGGAAATTCAAAAATTGTGTTTATACATATTTTTTAGCATAAAATTCTTATCTCTGATGCTTTGAAATTTCTATTTCAGAATCAGATTAAGATTCCCTTTAGTTTCATAATTGTTAGGAAAAATGCAGTCAAATGCATTCTCCCCCTTATCCTGAATCAGTGAAAAATACTAGGTCACATCAGCTAATTTATATTTATAATCTCCTCTAAATTTGAATATGCAGTATCTACAATTTTATGAAATTACTGTGCCTCTACATTAGCACTTGATTTGTCTTTTTATTACTTTATACTTATCAGAACAATGCAAATAGTTTAAAAAACAGACTAAAGCCTCTGCCAGTTCCCACCAAATTATGCCATGAACACATGCTTAGAAAATGTATAGGTCCTCATTTGTTTTCCCTGGCAATGACACATTTAAGCTAGGGCTGGCACACAAATAAGGATGGAAAGAGCTTTTTTCCGGCGTTAGTGAGTTCTGAATGGGTGTTACCAAACAGACCGAGAAGTAAGTTGTTTCGTAACTCCTTGGTTATAACCTATTAATAGCAGAAGACCTGTTCGAATTCAGAGAAGAGTAAGGTGTTGGCTCTGACTGAAAGAGTCTCATTATATTTTATTTCTCCTTCTCTCCTGTTTGTGCTAAGAAAACAGGCCCTTATGCATGAATGGGGTGGGACATTTATCTTTCTGTTTCAGGTGGACTCTACCTAATACTTAATGTTTAAAATATGCTGGAGCTAATTAATCAAGAGGAAATTAGTCCAAACAAATTAATCACCAGTGCTCAATGTGGAATTTCAGAGCTTTGTGGCTCAGAGATTATTTAGTGGCTTTTCCTTTTTTGTTGTTGTTGTTTTCTATTAAAATGAATTCACCCATGGTAATAAGGAAGTCTTTTAAGGATGTACCTCAACTGTCCCATTCCCCTTCTGCTGACACAGGCTCAGCACATGACCCAGAAAACACTTGGTTTGAGCTGATGCTTTCATGCTACGTTGAGATAGCATTCCTGTCTCCTTGCCTGCAGTACTCTAATGGGTAGAAACCACAGGGGGGTATTGGGAAGAGGAATGAGCATGGCAGGCAGTGAGCATCTTCAACACCTGCTTTTTCTTCCCTTGTATGGGATGAAGAATCTTTAGACATATTCATATGTAAAAAAATGGCATAATTAATAAGCCACAAAAACAGAGTCTGTGGCAAAGGCTTTTCCCTGTTTCCTAATTCTTTTTTTTTTTTTTTTAATTTTTTTTTTTCAACGTTTATTTATTTTTGGGACAGAGAGAGACAGAGCATGAACGGGGGAGGGGCAGAGAGAGAGGGAGACACAGAATCGGAAACAGGCTCCAGGTTCTGAGCCATCAGCCCAGAGCCCGACGCGGGGCTCGAACTCACGGACCGCGAGATCGTGACCTGGCTGAAGTCGGACGCTTAACCGACTGCGCCACCCAGGCGCCCCCCCTGTTTCCTAATTCTTAACTGATGCTCAGGCAACAATGGGAAATAGGGCAGGTATGTGAAGGACCAATCTGTTTAGGGCATGTGGGCGTAAAATCAGCAGGAACAGGCGTGACCATGATATATACTAGAAAGTAGAAGACTGGGTGTCGAACAACTTGGCATAGATAACATTTTACAGTTAACAGTATGCTGTCTTGTCACTGTTTTATTTAATTTTCATCTACATTCTATGAGGTGAGTTGTAATTTTTATTGCTTACAACCGGAAACTGAAATTATCTGACTCTTCCAAAACCAAAGTGGCAGAGTCTAGCCTCAAATCCATTTGCCCTGATATTATTATTTACTTTCTTTTCCTGAGCCACATCTGTGCCCTCTACACCTAGAGATGCTTCCAGAGTGAGCCTTAATGTGAAAATGGACATTTTCAGACCATTAAGACAAAAAATTTCTCCTAGTGTTTCTGTCCTAGCAGGCAAAAATTGTCAGGTTAACCACCATTATAAACTTCAGGAAGAATAATGGGAAGGAAAGCCAGGCAGTGAACAGAGAATATCCTGATAAGCCAGAGACATAATATAAAACTCAGAATATACCTCTGGGTGACTTCCTACTCAACCTCTCTGTGCCTTTATTTACTCAACTATCAAATGGGGAAATAACTCCTATCTAGTAATATTACTGTATTAGAAATAAGATATTAGAGTATTTAGAAATTTTTAGCACATGGCAGGCATTCAATACATAATTCCTATTGGGCTTTGTATATTAGAGTTTTCTGAAGCATGGAATGTAAATGTAGAATTAAACATGTTTTTATAAACAAACAAAAATATAAACATGAATTTAATATACATGATGTTATGACAGAAATGCCTAATAAACAGAAAAAAAAGTCTCATGCTATTATGCATATTATGTAATCTAGAATATATCCAAAATGCATGCTGCTTCTGAAGGGATTTTCTTTATTATTAAAAAAACTGTAAGATTAGAGTAAGTCTAGCTGAAAAAATATACTGCAATAAAGGATTGGGAAATCTAGGTTAGTTTAGGATCCCATTAACAATTTGAACACAATTTGAACATCTCTTCAGATCCCATGAGTATAGATGATTTATGTATATATTACATAACCAGTTTTTTGAGACAGTTATATAATACATATATAGGCACTTCATTTTTGGAATAAATATATCACCTATTCCATAAAAGTCTAGTTGAGATAGCACATTTTCAATTTTCTGGGTCTGAGAAAATAAAGATTCTTTAAGCAATTCTTTCATTCTCTCCTTCAGTTTTTTTTTTTTTTTTTGAAGATTTATTATAGTCATATATATTTTTTACTTTGTCTTAATTTTTAAATTATTTTATTTCTTTAAATTTATGACACTATAAATTCTCAAACACATCTTCTCCATTCTTTACATATCTAGTCGAGTACCCTGTACATAGACATTCAATAAATATCTTATCAATATTAAATCATTGATTGATTAAATCACTAAATCAATATTGATTTAATGAAGAAAACTTTAGAGATCGAAATGGAAAAGCAGAAAAATTAAAGTTCTATATGTGCTTATAATAGAAGACCCAAATCAAACTGACATAAATAATAAAGAACACTTACTAATTTGTATAACAAAAAAAAGTCTAAATGTAGAGCAGCATTCTTGAAAGATGAACTGACTGAGATGTTTGCAATGCCATTAAGGTTTTTCCTACATTTCTCAGTGATTCCCCAGTCTCTGTCTTCCTATTATTTTATCTTCAGGCTGGCTTTTGTACCAAAATGGTAACAAGAGTACTTCCTGAGCTTAACAGGGATACATGCTTCCTTTTGCACATCAGAGTTGGAAAGAGGTTGCCTTTTACCACAATTATCTAACAAAATGTACACCTGACAAAAATTGATCCTGGAAAAATGTATGTCTGTGTCTATGAATGAATCCTTATTTTATTTTTTTTTAAAACAGCTAACATACAATGCTACATTAGTACATTAGTATCAGGTGTACAACACAGTGACTCAACTTCTCTATATGTTATGCTACATTCACAAGTGC
This sequence comes from Leopardus geoffroyi, assembly GCF_018350155.1. Taxonomy (NCBI): domain Eukaryota; kingdom Metazoa; phylum Chordata; class Mammalia; order Carnivora; family Felidae; genus Leopardus; species Leopardus geoffroyi. Next base: position 18,364,499 of record NC_059341.1, read on the forward strand.
AGCTACTATCTGTCACCTGACTATGCAATTACAGGATCACTGACTATATTCCGAATGTTATGGTTTTTATTCCTGTGACTTACTCATTCCATACCTGGAAGTCTATAGTGCTCACCCTCCTTAATCTATTTTGCCCATCCCTCCACATCTGCTATCCTCTGTCAACCATCCATTTGTTCTATTAGTTTCCTTTTTTAGATTCCACATGTAAATGAAATCATATGGTATTTGTCTTTCTCAGTCTGACTTATTGTGCTTAGCATAAAACACCCTAGGCCTATCCATGTTACCTCAAATGGAAGATTTCATCCTTTTATATGGCTGCATGAAATTCCTGTGTCTATGTATACATCACATCTTTTTCATCCATTCATTTCTCAATGGACACTTAAGATTGCTTCTATAATTCAGTATTGTGAATAATGCTGTAATGAACAAAGAGGTGCATATATCTTTTCAAATTAGTATTATCATGTACTTTGGGTAAATACCCAGTAGTGAAATTACTTGATCATATGGCATTTCTATTTTTAATGTTTTAAGAAACCTCCACACTATTTCCCACATTAGCTGCACCAACTTACATTCCTACCAATAATGCATAAGGGTACCTTTTTCTCCACATCCTTGCCAGCAGTTATTATTTCTTGTCTTTTTAATTTTAGCCATTGTGACAGGTGTAAAGTGGTATTTCATTGTGGTTTTGATTTGCATTTCCCTCATGAGGTTGAGCATCTTTTCATGTGTCTTTTGGCCATCTGTATGTCTTCTTTGGAAGACTGTCTTTTCAGTTCCTCTGCTCATTTTTTAGTTGGATTTTTGGGTGTTGAGTTGTATAAATTATATATTTTGATATTAACCCCTTATGCATTATATCATTTCCAAATATCTTCTCCCATTCAGTAGGCTGCCTTTTTGATTTGTTTCTTTTGCTGTGCAAAAGCTTTTTACTTTGACACAGTCTCAGTAGTTTATTTTTGCTTTTCTTTCCCTTGCCTCAGACTTATCTAGAAAAATGTTGCTATAGTCAATGTCAGAAAAATTTATGCCTATATTCTCTTCATAAAGACTTCAAGTCTCACATTTAGATCTTTAATCCAGGTTGAGTTTATTTTTGTGTATGGTGTAAAAAAGCCGAGTTTCACTTTTTTCCATGTATCTGTCCAGTATTCTCAGCACCATTTATTAAAAACATTCTATCTCATTGCACATTCTTGCCTCTTTTTTTTCATAAACTAATTGACCGTGTAAATTTGGGTTTATTTCTGAGCTCCCTATTCTGTTCCATTGATCTATGTATCTATTTTTGTGCCAGTACCACACTGTTTTGATTAGCACAACTCTGTAATGTACCTTGAAATCTGGGATTATGACACCCCCACCTTTGTTCTTTTTCAAGATTGCTCTATTTGGGGTCTTTTGTGGTTCCATACAAATTTCAGGATCATTTGTTCTAGTTCTGTGAAAAATACTATTGATATTTTGACAGGGACTGCATTAAATCTATAGATTGCTTTCCACAGGATGGACATTTTAACAAAATTATTCTTGCAATTCATGAGCATGGAACGTTTTTCCACTTGTGTGCGTCATCTTCGTTGTTTAATGACTATTTTATTGTTTTCAGAGTATAGGTCTTTTACCTCCTTGGTTAAATTTATTTCTATATATGTTCATGATTTTGGTGCAACTGTAATTTTTTTTTTTATCTTTCTGCTACTTTGTTAGTGTGTAGAAACTGTACTTATTTCTGAAACTTCATTGATTCACTTATTAGTTCTAGTAAATTTTTAAATATTTATTCAGATATATACAGAGAGAACATAAACATGAGTGTGGGAGGGGCAGAGAGAGGGAGAGAGAGAATCCCAAGCAGGCTCTGTGCTGATGCAGGTCCCGGTGTCACGAAATCATGAGATCATGACCAGAGACAGAACCAAGAGTCAGATGCTTAACCAACTGAGCCACCCAAGCGCCCCACTTCTAGTAATTTTTTGGTGGAGTCCTTAGGGTTATCTATGAATAGTACCATGCCATCTACAAATAGTGAAAGTTTTACTTCTTCTTTACCAGTATGGATGCCTTTTGTTTAGTTCTCTTGTCTGATTTCCATGGCTATGATTTCCAGTACTTTGTGGATCAAAACTGGTAAGAATGATCCTTGTCTTGTTCCTGATCTTAGAGACAATCTCTGTTTTTCACCATTGGGTAGGATGTTAGCTATTGTTTTTCATATATGAAATATTATATTGAGGTATGTTTCCTCATTGCCACTTTGTTGAATCTTTATCATGAATGGATATTGAATTTTGTAAAATATTTTTTCTGCATCTATTGAAATCATCATATGATTTTTATCCTTTGTTTTGTTGCTATGGTATATCATGTTGATTGATTTGTGAATACTGACACATCCTTGCATCTCAAAGATAAATCCCACTTGATTGTGGCAAATAGTATTTTTAATTTATTTTTAAATGTGGTGTGATAATATTTTATTGAGCATTTTTCCATCTATGTTTATCAGAGAGATTGGTCTGTAATTTTCATTTTTGTAGTGACTTTTCAGTTTTGGTTCACACCTCTTTAAATGGTTGGTAGAATTCATCTGTGAAGATATCTGATCCTGGACTTTTGCTTGTTGACAGTTTTTGATTATTTATTCAATTTCATTACTAGTAATCAGTCTTCTCAGATTTCCTATTTCTCCATGGTTTAGTATTGGAAGTTTGTATTTTCTAGAAGTTTGCACATTTCTTCTAGGTTATCTAATTTGTTGGCATATAATTTTTTATAGTATTCTCTTTTAATCCTTTGTATTTCTGTGGTGTCAGTTATTACTTCTCCTCCTCCATTTCTTATTTTATTTGGGTCCTTTCTCTCCTTTTTCTCAATGAGTCTAGATAAAAGTTGATCAATTTTATTTATCTTTTCAAAGAACTAGCTGCTGGTTTCTTTTTTTTTTTAATTTTAGTCTCCATATCATTTATTTTTGCTCTGATTTTTTTTATTTCTGTCTTTCACCTTGGGCTTCATTTCTTCTTCTTTTTTAGTTCCTTTAGGTGTAAGGTTAGATTGTTATTTGAGCTTTTTTTTTTGTTTCTTGAGTTAGGCCTGTATTAATATATATATTCCTTCTTAGAACTGTTTTCACCCTGTCCCAACAATTTTGTACCATCGTGTTTTAATTTACATTTGTCTTAATGTATTTTTTTTTCAATTTCCTCTTGGATTCTTTGTTGTCTCCAAAGAGTCATTGGTTGTTTAGTGTCACGCTGTTTGGCTTCCATGTGTTTTTTCTTTTTCCTTGTGATTTATTTCTACGTTCATACAATTGCGGTGGCAAAGATGCACGGGATTATTACAATCTTCTTAATTTGTTGAGCCTTGTTTTGTGGCCTCACATGTGATCTATTTTGCAGAATGTTCCATGTGCCCTTGAAAAGAATCCTGTTGTTTTTGGATGAAATGTTCTGTGTGTGTGTATGTGTGTGTTCTGTGTGTGTGTGTGTGTGTATGTTATGTCCATCTGGTCTAAGGCATCAGACATTGATATTGACTTTCTGCGTAGATAATCTATCCACTGATGTAAATGAAGTATTAAAGTCCTCTACTAATATTAGTATAGTAATATTGTATTACTATAAATTTTTCTCTTTATGTCCATTAATATTTGCTTTATGTTTAGATGCTCCATTGTTGGGTGCATAGATATTTACAACTGTTATATCCTCTTGCTGGATTGATCCCTTTATCATTATGTAATGCCTTTGTCCCTTGTTACAGTCTTTGTTTCAAAGTCTATTTTCCCTGATACAAATACTGCTATACTGGCTTTTATTCCCTCCCACTTGCATGGTAAATATTTCTCTATCCCTTCAATTTCAGTCCACTTGTGTCTTTAGGTCTGAGGTGAGTCTCTTGTAAGCAACATATAGATGTGTCTTTTTTTTTTCTCTAATAATCATTCTGCCAACGTGTTTTTTGGTTAGAACGTTTAGGCCATCTAAAGTAATTATTGGTAAGTATGTACTTATTGCCACTTTATTTGTTTTCTAATGATATTTATAGTTCTCTGTTCCTTTCTATTCATGTGTTGTCTTTTCTTTGTGATTGGTGGGTTTCTGTAGTGTTTATGTGTGGCTTTCTGGTCTGTGTGTATGTCTATTACAGGTTTAGGGTTTATGGTTAACATGAGGTACATATATAACACCCCAAGAATATAGCAGTCTGTATTAAATATATGATCATTTAAGCTCAAAAAAATTCTGAAAAAAATCCTCTTATTTTTACACTCTCCTCCACATTTGATGTATATGTTATTATACTTTACATCTTTTTATTCCTAACTTTCTTATATCTGATTATGACCATTTATTTTCCACTTAAAGAAGTCCCTTTAACATTTCTTGTGAGGCTTGTTTAGGGATGATAAACTCTTTCACTTTTTTGTTTAGGAAACTCTTTATTCTTCATATCTGAATGAAGCCTTTCTGGGTCCAGTAGTCTTTGTTGTAGGTTTTTCCTTTCAGGCCTTTAATATATCATGTCACTTTCTTCCTGTGAAGGTTTTCCGCTGAAAAATCAGCTGGGAACCTTACTTGGGTTTCCCTTGTATGTAACTTTTTGCTTCTGTATTGCTGCTTTTAAAATTCTCTAGCTTTAGCCTTTGACATTTTAATATGTGTTGTGGTGTGGATTTCCTTGTATTCATCTATTTGGAATTCTGTGCTTTTTGAACTTGGATGTCTATTTCTTTCCCCAGGTTAGACCAACTCAGTTATTTCTTCAGATAAGTTTTCTGCCTCTTCCTCTCTTGTTCTGGGACCCCTAGAATGCAAATGTTTGTTCATTTGATGTTGTCCAAGAGATCGCTTAACCATTCCTAATGTTTTAAAATGATTTTCTCTTTGCTGTCCAGCTTGAGTGCTTTCCATTTGTTTGTCTTCCAGACAACTGATACATTCTTCTGCATCCACTAATCTGTTGATTCCCTCTAGAGGATTTTTTTAATGTTTATTTTTGAGAGTAGGGAGGGGCAGAGAGAGAGGGAGACAGAGAATCCCAAGCAGGCTCCACAAAGCCCAACACAGGGCTCTAGCCAAGGAACCGTGAGATATCCAAGCTGAAGTCAGGGCACTTAATTGACTGAACCACCCAGATGCCCCATAGAATATTTTTTTTAATATTCTTCTACTATGATTGTTTTTTTAAATGTTTATTTATTTTGAGAGAAGGTGCATGTGTGTACGGGAAAGTGGGGGGGGGGGTGGGCAGAGAGGGAGAGAGAGAATCCCAAACAGACTCTGCATGGTCAGTGCAAAGCCTGACCTGGAGCTCACTCTCACAAACCATGAGATCATGACCGGAGTCAAAATCAAGAGTTAAGTGCTTAACCAACTGAGCCACCCAGGCACCCCTGATTGGTTATTATATACGTGTGTGTGTGTGTGTGTGTGTATAATTTTTATTGAAGGTCTTTCTCCCAGTCTTCTCTGCAGCCCAGTGAGCATTTTTACAATCATTACTTTCAAGTTTTTTTATCAGGTACATTGCTTATCTCCATTTCATTTAGTTGTCTGAAACTTTGTCTTATTCTTTTGCAGAATATTCCTGTTTTCCTATACTTTCTGTTTTTCTGTGGATTAGGTAGAATAGCTACTTCTGAACTTAAAGGAATGGTCTTGTGTATGGTCATCCCCTATGTAGACTGTGTGTTCTTGGTCACTTTTCCTGGTTGGCTAGAACTGTGGCTGGCATGGGCTGGGGATCCTGGAGCTCTCCACCCAGTGAGCATCCTAGTATGGCAGCTAAAGTTTAAGTGGGCACAGAGCAGTGCAGTCCCTGGGCTCTCCAAACTGTGGGTGCCCTGGCAGGACAGCTAAAGCTAAACTGGATGCGAGCTGGGTGCCTCTAGGCTCTCCATGTAGAGGAAGCCTTGGCAGGATAAGTAAAGCTGTGAACTGGGTGTAAACCAGCATGTTCCAGGAGTCTCCACACAGAGGGTTCCCTGGAGAGGTGGGTGGCTAGAGCTGAGGCAGGGTACACACAGGGGGTCCTGGGGCACTCTGTGTAGAGGGCACTCTGGCAAGACAGCTAAATCTAAAGTGGGTATGGGCCAGTGTGGTCTCTAAGCTCTTTGTGCAAAGTCTGCCCTGGCAGAACAGCTGAAGCTGAAGTGAGTGTAGGCTGGCTTGTCCTGGGGCTCTCCACTCTGAGGGTGCCCTGACCGGCCACCTGAAGTGGGTAAAAGCTGAATGTCCTTGAATGCTCAGCACAGGTGGTGCCCTAGCCATATGATTGGAGCTGAGGCCACTGTGGATGGGAGTGTCCCAATGTACTCAATAAACAGGAAGTAACCCCCTGGCCGGGTAAAGGGAAATAATGTAGGCAAGGGCCAGGGGTTCTTGGGGTGCTTTATACAGGGGCACCCTGGAAGCACAGCAGGTTCTGGAGCACTTTGAACCAGGGGTGCCCTAGCAAGCTGTCTGAAGTAAAGTGGTGTGGGCCTGGAGCGTTCCATGGTGCTTTATGCCTGTGTCACCTTGGCTTAAAGGTTGGATCAGTAGTAAGCACTAACCAGGGGTATCCCACTGTGTACCACCCTGTGGCCTTCTTGTGGGATAGCTGGAGCTGGTGTGAGCTAGGGGTCCAGGGTTCACTGAGGTGCCAGGCCAGTTAGGGCGCCTGGGTTGTCCACTGGTCCCTGCTGTCAAGGTATAGGGGGAGCACAGATTGTGTCCAGCAGCCCCTCCTACCCGGAGAGAATTTCAGCAGCTTCCTCCACTTGATTGAGTTCTAGGGCTGGCTCTTTTATATGCTCATTATTCTTTTAAACCCTGGCTTTTTTGTTTTTTTTTCTTTCTTTCTTTCTTTCTTTCTTTCTTTCTTTCTTTCTTTCTTTCTTTCTTTCTTTCTTTCTTTCTTTCTCTCTCTCTCTCTCTCTCTCTCTCTCTCTTTCTTTCTTTCTTTTTTTTTTTTTTTGGCTTTTTTTCTGTGCCTCACCGCAACCAGAGCTGGTGTGGCCTAGGGGACTTGGCCTTGTTGAAGCTCAATCAGGTTAGGGTGTGCTGACCCTGCTCCAGTATGCACTTTCAACATGGGGTGGGGGGAGGGGCGCATAAATTATGTCATTTTCCAGTCCCTTTGACCCAGAGAGTTCTAGTAGCTTCTCCATTTGATAGAGTTCCAGGGTTGGCTCTTTTATAAACCAGTTGCAGCTTTTTTTTTTTTCTTTTTCCTGTGCCTAAGGACAAAGGAATCTCTCCTGTGTCCCTCGATACTCTCCCTCCCCACTGCAGTCTGCAGTGTTAAAGGTGGGTGTTCCCTTTGTTAGCATTTCTCCATCTCTCTTGCTTTTCTTCTTTTACTCTTCTCTCTTTCCTTGTGTGGAAGCTGTTCAGTTGGCTCTCCATTCTTCTTCAGGAATTCTTCTATAATAAGTGTAATTTGCTGTGTTATATAAAGGAGATGAATTCAGGGTCTTCCTGTCTTGTCATATTAGTGAATCAATCCCTGTTGATTAGAAATGTCATTTGGTGATGGACAGGGTCCTAAATCCAAACACTACACCATGGGAATGAGATAATCCTAGAGGTCAAGTGAGGGTTCAATCCCAATGTAACCACAGAAATGCTTATGATTTGGTGGAAGGAAAGGAAACAGCATGGGTGGTTAAATGAATCTGGGAAAGGCGGCCACAACATGGACTATAATTGGGTAGTACTGTGAAATTCCATAGTTGTAAAAATAAAAGTGAAATACCCCAATGTCAGTATATATTCATCAGGTATGTGAAATAAATGACAAAATAGCCCTATATTACAATGAATTACTTTCCTCATATACTTTTTCCTTATGGGTGCTTTCTGAATAAATTAACAACTGATTTTCTTCCCTTTCTCAAATTTAACAATTAATTTTATTGATTAAATTGGCTCTAATGACTATGAAAATAACAGCCCTCCAAAATAACTGTATCATGTCCAGCATTTATTTTCATTCTTCTTGACATTAAAACAAAAAAAGCATTCTAATTCAGATTGATGCATTTCAATCTTAACACAAGTATTATATAATGTTCACGGTCTTCATGGATCCTTTTGGATTATATGAGGTAAAAACCACAATTGCATTCATCCTTGTTTAGTCCTAAAATAGCCAGGAGATTACCTAGAAAGGATAATTCTGGTCCTTAAATGTCAAGCAAATAAGGTGAATCTCATTACCCCATTCTTTTAGGTACCTCACTGGTGGCATTAGACAGTCTGCAGCAGTCTCCCACCTACCCTACATTAATGGCCACCCAGCTCCATATACATGTGTCTAGAATGCACACTCACAGTCTCTGGTTGGAGTTCACAAAGCCACAGCCCACCAAGTTCTGTTCAATACCTCATGTACTTCCCCTACCCTATTTCTCCTCACAAGAACCTTTACCCCCAACAAGTCTAAAAATACCCAACATGCTAGTATTAAAGGGAACAATTTTTGCATTCTCTCTTCAGGATTACAAATTTTCTTAATTTTCATTTATTCTGATACTGCTGATTTGCTAAGCAAAAATGAAGTTGATTATGGTATCTTTCGCCACCAAGACTGCATATGAAAAATAATAGAGAAAAAGACTACCCTTTTCCTTTGAAAACACCTTAATGATTTTTAATAGACATTTATGGTTACCTTGGAGGAAAAGAATCCACCAAATTGTAGTTACAGCAGACATAATTTTCTGTTTTCCCCTCCAGCTCATAGTCCCAAGGGGTGGATTGGGGGGAGTATATTAGTTTCATTGTTGTTGCTCAAAGGATGGATGGAACTTCAGTGTGCTATTCTTGTATCCCATTACTGCTGGCCTCATCGCTTCATTGCAAGGGTTGAGGACCTACCTACCCCTTTCAAGGATGTTTTTAAACAGTCTAGGGTTTAGACAGCTGTAATTACTTTGAACACTGAATAACCTGTGGAAGAGGATTAGGATAAAAATAGATGAAATTGTTAAATATTCTTACCTGCCTCTTTCTGCAGCCCAACAATTATTTTTCTACTTTCTCCTCCTTTTCATCCATCCAATATATTGGGGTGAAGAGGGAAGGACAAGAATAAGAGAAAGATGGAACTAAAAATGTATATATAATATGCTAATTTCTGAAAATTACATGTCTATATGGGTTGTTTATATAGATACCTGACCTCAAAAAAGTCCACCAATTGTTCAAAGTAAAAGCTATTTAAAGAGAGATGTAGATGTTTCTCTTACAATGGACACACACACACACACACACACACCCATATATATACAATGCATGTGTGTGTTCTACGACAAAGTGAAAGAAGTGGAAGGAGGCATATCTGGCTGTTTATATTATATTACATCAGGAGGATGAAAGTGCATATGGGGATGATGAGTAATGTTTTAACATGTTTGTGCATAACTTCATTTAAGACTTGAAGCATGTATTATTTTTAATCTGAGAAATATCTATTGAGAAAAAAGTAATCATTTGAGAATCACTTGGGTGTCAAGATTATAATTTTTACTTCATTTATATTCACACTTATTGATTAGATTATACTTCATGATATAATTTTTAATTTCCAGTAATTTTTACTATTTCAAAATTAATTGAAACCTATCAATATTTACAGAAGATAAGCCCTGCTGAAAACATGAATAGAAGATAATTTGTTTCAGGATGGCAGACAAGTGAGACTTTTCTGTAGTAGTGTACTCAATTTCCTGTAATATAATCATCTTCTTTGAAGGATTTTGTAGTGTAAGTGCCTAAATCAAAATTTCATTCATACTTTTTAAATTCAAAATTCCTTTGGCAAAGGTGACAAAATTCAGCATATTTTGAAACTAATTTTGACCCTTAAACTACATTCCTTCCCATTACTTTTCTCATATTAGCTGAGATGATTACATGACTTTGACCTATACTTTAACAAAATTGATCTTTAGTAATAAATAAATAAATAAACAAAAAAATTCAGTGATTTATGTACTTACTGAAAGGAAGATTATTTCCTGTTATTTTCATAGGTAAACTTTCAACTGAATCTGTTTTTATTTTTCCTTTTATCCATCACATTTATACCTGTTTCTGAAAAAGAATTAACATCAAAATTTTTTCAGTATAAACTCCTCAAAGAAACGTCAAAGAGGAGGCCATGCAATATTTCCATTTGTTCACCACCAGGTTTTATATATATAAATCTATAAATACATATGCATAGCTAAATATAAAAGAGATATAGATAGGAGGTGCACAGGGAGGATACATAGTACTTCCCCATATGGTTTGTGTTTTCTCCCTTTTTTTTTATTCTCAGTACAGTGAATGTATACTGTTATATTAGTTTCAGTTGTACAATAGAGTGATTCAACAATTCTATACATTATTCGGTGCCTATAATGATAAGGGCACAAATAATTCCCTTCACCAATTTCTGTATCCTTCCCACACACTTCCCTCTAGTAAACAACCACCAGTTGCTTCTCATTTAAGAGTCTGTTTTTGTCTTTTTCCTTTATTCCTTTGTTTTGTTTTTCAAATGCCACATGAATGCAATCATATGATATTTTTCTTCCTCTGTCTTATTTCAGTTAGCATTATTCCCTCGAGGTACATACATGTTGTTGCAAATGGCAAGATTTCATTCTTAAGGCTGAGTAATGTTCCTGTATGTGCATATGTATCTTGTTTATCCATTCATCTATGGATGGACAATTGGGTTGTTTCCATAATTTAGCTATTGTAAATAATGCTACAGTAAACATAGGGGTGCCTATATCTTTTCAAATTAGTGTTTTCATATTCTTTGGGTAAATAATCAGTAGTAAGATTATTGGATCCTATGGTAATTCTATTTTTAATTTTTTGAAGAAATGCCATACTGTTTTTCATAGTGGTTGAACCAATCTGCATTCCCATCAACAGTGCACAGGAGTTCGTTTTTCTCCACATCCTTGCCAACTATTTCTTGTATTTTTTTTTAATTTTAGCCATTCTGACAACTGTGAGGTGATACCTCATTGTGGTTTTCATTTGCATTTCCCTGATGATTAGTGATGCTGTGTATCTTTTCATGTGTCTATGGACTGCCTGTCTTTTTTGAAGAAATGTCTGTTAATGTCTTCTCCCCACCTTTAAACTGGATTATTGTGTTTTTGGTGTTGAGTTGTAGAAGTTATTTATATATTTTGGATACTAACCTTTTATCAGATAGATCATTTGTAAATTTCATCTTCCATTCAGTAGGTTGCCTTTTTGTTTCATTGGGTTTCCTTTGCTTTATAGAAGCTTTCTATTTTAATGTAATCCCAGTAGCTTATTTTTGGTTTTGTTTCCCTTGCCTGCACTTTACCTAGAAAAGACTCAATGACCAGTGTGAAAGAAATCACTGTCATTGTTTTCTTTATGAATCTTATGGTTTCAAGTCTAAAATTTAGGTCCTTAATCTATTTTGACTTTATTTTTATGTATGCTATAAGAAAGTGGTCCAGTTTTCCTAGCATCATTTGTTGAAAGACTTCTTTTTCCCATTACATATTATTGCCTCCTTTGTTAGAGATTAACTCACCATATAACTGTGGGTTTATTTCTGGGCTCTCTATTCTGTTACACTGATCCATGTATCTGTTTTTGTGGCAGTAACATACTGTTTAGATTACTACACCTTTGTAGTATATCTTGAAATTTGTAATTGTTATACCTCCAGTTTTTTTGTTTGTTTGTTTTTTCTTTCTCAAGGTCACTCTATTTAGGGTCTTTTGTGGTTCAACACAAATTTTAGGACTGTTTGTCCTAGTTGTGTGAAAAATGATGTTGGTATTTTCAGAGGGATTGCATTAAATCTGTATATTGCTTTGGGTAGAATGGACACTTGAACATTTGTTCTCCCAATCCATGATCATGGAATAGCATTCCACTTGTTTGTGTCATCTTCAATTTCTTTCATCAAAGTTTTAATAGCTTGCAAAGTTCAGATGGCACCTGACTGGCTCAGGCGGTAGAGTATGTGACTCTTGATCTCAAGGTTGTAAGTTCAAGCCCATGTTTGGTGTAGAGGTTACTTATGAACAAGCAAACAACAACAAAAACAAAGTACAAATATTTCACCTCATTAGTTAAGTTTCTAGGTATTTTATTATTTTTGGTGTAATTGCAAATGGGATTGTATTCTTAATTTCTCTTTGCTACTTCATTATTAGTGTGTAGAAATGCAACAGATTACTGCTTATTGATTTTGTATCCAATGACCTTACAGAACCCAGTTATCAGTTCTAGGGTTTTTTTTTGTTTTGTTTTGTTTTTTGTTTTTTTTGGGGGGGTGGAATCTTCAGGACTTTCTGTGGATACTATCATGTCATCTGAAAATAGTGAAAGTTTTAATTCTTCCTTACCAATATGAATGCCTTTTCTTTCTTTTTCTTATCTGATTGCTGGGCTTGGACTTCCACTACCATGTTGTATAAAACTGATGATGTGTTTTGTTCCTGATCCTAGGAGAAAAGCTCTGTTTTTCACCACTGAGTATGTTAGCTGTGGGTGTTTTTACATATGATCTTTATTATGTTATGTTCAGATATATTCCCTCTAAATGTAAATGGTTGAGCGCTTTTATCATGAATATTGTACTTGGTCAAATGATTTTTCTGCCTCTGTTGAGATGCGCATATGGTTTTTAACCATTCTCTTGCTGATGTGATGTATCACATTGATTGGTGAATAATGAATCATCCTTGCATCCCAAAAATAAATCCCATTTGATTGTGGTGAATGATTTTTTTTAATGTATTGTTGGATTCACTTTGGAAGTATTTTGTTGAGGATTTTTGCATCTTTGTTTATCAGAAATGTGGACCTGTAGATCTGTGTCTTTATAGTGTCTTTATCTGATATCAGGGTAATACTGGCCTTATAGAATTAATTTGAAAGGTTTCCTTCCTCTTCTATTTTTGAAATAGTTTTAGAAGAATAGGTATTAATATTACTTTAAATGTTTGACAGAATTTACCTTTGAAGCCATCTGGTCTTGGATTATCCTGATTCATTTTGGGGAGGTTATTTGTTTCTAGGAATTCATCTGTTCCTTCTATGTAGACCAATTTGTTGGCAAATAATTTTTCATAACAAATATTCTTATAATCCTTAGTGCTTCCGTCATATTGGTTAATTTTCCTCTTTCGTTTCTGATATTGCTTGAGTTCTCCCTCTCTCTCTTTTTGATTAGATTGGCTAATAATGGTTTATCAATTTTATTGATCTTTTTGAGAAATCAGCTGCTGGTTTCATTGATCTGTTCTATTTTTGTTTGTTTTTTAGTTTCTATTTTTTTAAAATTCTGTTCTAATCTTTGTTCCTTCCTTCTACTAGTTGTGTGTTTTCTTTGTTCTTTTTCTAGATCTATTAGAAATAAGGTTAGTTTGTTTATTTGAGATTCTTTTTGCTTCTTGAGGTAGGCCTTTCTCTGAAAACAACTTTTGCTGCGCCCCAAAGATTTTGGACCACTGTGTTTCATTTTCATTTGTCTCCATGTATTTTTTTTATTTCCTCTTTGCCCTTTTGGTTTACCCATTAATTGTTTAGGAGTATGTTATTTAAACCCCATGTATTTGTGTCCATTTCTACTTTAATATTGTTGTGGTCCAAATTTCACATGGTGTGACTTCAATTTCTTGAATTTGTTGCGACTTGTTTTGTGGCTTAACATGGGATCTATTCTGGAAATATGCCCTTGAAAGAATGTGTTTTCTTCTGTTTTAAGATGGGATGTTCTGAGTATATTTGTTAGATCCATCTAGTCCAGTGTGTCATTAAAAGCCACCATTTCCTTGCTGATTTTCTGTCTGGATGATCTGTCCATTGATACAAGTGGGGTGTTAAAGTGCCTTATTATTATTGTACTATTGATTACTTTGTGTTAATAGCTGCTTTAAATATATGGGTGCTTTCATGTTGGGTACATAAATATTTACAATCATTATATCTTCTTGTTGGATTTTTCCCTTTACGTATTATCCTTTTTTATCTTTTGTTGCAGTCTTTATTTTATAGTAAGTTTTCTCTGATATAAGTATTGCTATCCCAGATTTCTTTTCACTCACATTTTGCATGACAAAAGCTTTCCCATTCCTTCACTTTCAATGTGCATGCGTCTTTAGGTCTGAATTGAGTATCTTGTATGCAGCATATAGATGGGTCTTGCTTTTTTATCCATTCTGTCAAACTTGTGTGTTTTGATTAGAGCATTTAGTCCATTTACATTCAAAGTAATTATTGATAGGTACTTATTACCCTTCTGTTACTTGTTTTATGGTTGTTTTATAGTTCTTCCTCTGTTCCTTCTCTTGCTATCTTCTCTCATGCTTTGCTGGCTTTCTTTAGTTGTTTGTTTGGATTCCTTTATCTTTACTCATGTATCTATAACCAGTTTTTGATTTGTGTTTACCAACAGGTTTATATATAACACTGATGCATATAGCAGACTGTATTCAGTTGATGGTCACTTTAGGTTTGAACCCATTGTAAAAGCACTAACTTTTTACTCATCTCCTCCACACATTTTAGGTATATGGTGTCATTCATGCTTTACATTCTTTCATTTTGTGAATCCATTGATGGATTTTTATTAATATACTTGCTTTTATTGCTTTTGTGCTTTCTACTTTTCTAACTGCTGCTTATGGTCTTTCTTTTCAACTCAAAGAGTCCGAATTTAATATATCTTGTAAAACTGGTTTAGTGTTGATGGACTCCTTTAACTTTTGTTTGTCTGGAAAACTCTTCATCTACTCTGCGTGATAGCCCTGATGGTTAAAGTATTCTTGGTTTTAGGGGTTGTTTTGCTTTTTTTGTTTTTTTTCCTTTCAGCACTTTGAATATGCCACGTCCCTTCTGGCCTGCAAAATTTCTGCTAAAAAGTCATCTGATAGCTTATGGGGTTTCCTTTGTAGGTACCTATTTTCTTTTCTCTTGCTGCTTTTAGAATTTTATCACTACTTTTGCCAGTTTATTATGTATCTTGATGTGAAGCTCCTTGGGTTAATTTTGTTGCAGGTTCTCTGTGCCTCCTGGATCTGGTTTTCTGTTTCCTTCCCCAGATTAGGGAAGTTTTCAGCTATTACTTATTTATATAGATGTTCTTCTCCCTTTTCTCTTTTTCTTCTAGGATCTCAATAATGTGAATAGTATTACATGTGATGGTGTTGCTGAGTTCCCTTAATCTATCTCACATTTTTTCTCTTGTTCAGCTTCATTACTTTCTATTACTCTGTCTTCCAGGTCGCTAATCCATTATTTTGCTTCCACTAGTCTACAATTTATTCTCTCAGGTGTATTTTTAATTTCACATATTAATTCATCTCTCATTGGTTCTTTTATGTTTTCTATCCCTTTGCTGAAGGTGGCACTGAGATTCTCTACTCTTTCCTCAAGTTTAGTATCTTTATGGCCATTATTCTGAATTCTTTATGAGGCATATTATCTCCATTTCGTTTAGCTCTCTTGCTGAGATTTTGTTCAGTTCTTTCATATGGGACATATTTCTCTCATTTTGTCTAACTCACTTTGAGTCTGTTTCTATGTGTTAGAAAATTCAGATATATCTCCTTCTCTTGAAAGTACTGGCATTATTAAAAAGAACCCCTATAGAGCTTTATAGTACAATGTCCCCCATTCATGAGAACCTGATGCTTCAGAAGTATATCTGATATGTTATATGCATCCTACCAATGTGTCTGAACCACATTTACCTTCATTCCAGTTGCCTGCAATGGTTCTCTTTTCTTGCTATGGACAGGAGTTGATCCTTCTGTTTAAGGGCCAGTCTAGGGTCTCCTTGGGCTTCAGTTGGATCAGACTGGGCATTTGCCAGAGCTGTGGTATCACCCTGGTGCTGTCCCCACAGCAGTTTTCATTGGTGGGCAGAGCCTGAATCCAGAGCAGATGTCTGCCCCCAGCCTACGGCTGTGACCACAGAACTGGTATGTTTTGTTTTCTTTTTCCCTCCCCACAGTGCAGGACTTTGAAGTGGTGCTGGTACCTGTCTGTGCTGCTTGCACAGTGCATGCTTTGGTACAGCTTTGGATGGACTCCAGTCAAGTGCATGTTGAAAGGGGCAGGTCCACAGGAGAACACAGTGGGAAGGGAGGGACATCAGTGTTAGCAAGGTTTGTACAAGTTGGCTGTAGGAGAAGACCTGAAGTTGCTTTGGAAACTCCTGCCAACACCAGTTTGGAGGGAGGAAGTGGGTACAGAGAAAAATGCAGGGACAAGGTGAGTGGTATTAGCAAGGTTAGCACTGGTCAGCTGTGGGAGGGGACCTGTGGCTGCTTTGGAAAACTGCTGAGTGGGTGGGGGTAGAGCCACTAACTAGGTCGTGAGTGTTCAAGCTGTGCTGGTTCATGGAGGTATCACTGTTATCTAGGCAGGGGATGGTACAAGGAAATGGTGCCACCAGTTCTTTTGTTTTTGGAGTAGTCTCCCAGATCCCTGTCCCTCCAGCAAATGTTCTGAGATTAGTAAACAAATCTCCTTCCCATATACCCCAGTGTTTTTCAAACTGCTGCTTCTATGTTATATCTCAGGGAGGTTGTTATGCTGTCCCTTTAAGGGCAGGGACTGAGTTTCCTATAGCCCTCTGGCTCTCCCAAAGCCAAACCCACTAATTTATTTACTTATTTTAAATTTATTTACTTTTGAGAGAAAGTGTGAGTGAGGTGGGGCGGTGGGGGGAGGGGAGAGGGAATCCCAAGCAGGCTCTGTACTGTCACGCAGAGCCCAACATGGCACTTGCTCTCACAAACTGTAACATCGTGACCTGAGCCAAAATCAAGACTTAGACACTTAACCAATTGAGCCATCCAGGTGCCCCAAAACAAAATGATTTTTAAAGTTTCAGATGTCGAGCCCCAGTGATTGTTAAAAAACTCATGAAGTTAAGCCTATCTAGTTTTCAAAGCCAAATTTTAAATGGATTCCTCTTCCCAGTGAAGGTCCCCTGTCTGGGTGTCTGTTGTGTTCCTCTCCCCTCTCCACACCTGCATCTGTCCCTCCCACATACATTCATGGATCAGTTTGGCTTCCAACCTGATCTCTGCCCTTCCTACCCTCTTCAAAATGACCTTTTCTCTACATTTAGCTGTGGAGAGTCTGTTCTGACAGTCTTTGGGTCATTCTCTGGGTTATTTACATTGATATGGTTGTTACCTACATGTATCTGTGGGATGAAGTGAGCTTAGGATCTTCCTACTCTGCCATCTTACCCAGAAGTCTCTCCAGGATTTTTTTAAACTGGTATTCCAAGGTACTTCCCACTGGAATTTATCTTAATAGACACATTCAAGCAGACACTTGTCAGATGTATCATTTGCAAATTTCTTCTCCCACTCAGTAACTTGCCCTTTTGTTGATGGTTTCCTTTGCTGAGCAAAAGCTTTTTAATTTTGGTATAGTCCCAATAGTTTAATTTTGCTTTTGTTTCCCTTGCCTGAGGAGATTTATCCAGAAGAATGTTGCTAAGGTCAATGCAAAGAAATTATTGCTTATGTTTTCCTCAAGGAGTTTTATGGTTTCAGGTCTCACATCTAGGTCTTTAATCCATTTTGAGTTTATTTTTGTGTATGGTGTAAGAAAGTGTTCAATTTCATTCTTTTGCTTTTAACTGTTCAGTTTTCCTACCACCATTTATTGAAGAGACTGTCTTTTCCGCATGTATATTCTTGCCTCCTTTTTCAAAGACTTCTTGACCACATAAGCATGGGTTTATTTCTGGGCTCTCTATTCTTTTCCATTCATCTATGTATTTTTGTGCCAGTACCATACTGTTTTGATTACTACTTCTTTGTAGTACATCTTGAAATCTGGGATTGTGATACCTGCAGCATTGTTCTTTTTCAAGACTGCTTTGGACATTCAGGGTCTCTTGTGGTTTCATATATATTTTAGTATTATTCTAGTTCTGTGAAGGAAAAATGGCATTCTTATGGACTTTCTTGAATCAGTAAGCTTTCTACATTTAAAGAAGCTACAAGGAATTGCCATTAAGCCTTCAAATTCTAGGGGCGCCTGGGTGGCTCAGTTGGTTAAGTGTCCAACTCTTGGTATTGGCCCAGGTCATACTCTCATGGTTCATGAGTTTGAGCCCCATATCGAGCTCTGTGCTGACAGCAAGGAGCCTGCTCAGGATCCTCTGCCTCCCTCTCTCTTTTACCCTCTCCAGCTTGCTCTCTCTCCAAATAAATAAACATTAAAAAGCATTCAAATTTTCAAATTCAAAAAGATTGAGGGAAAATACAATAACTGTGTACTGAAGAAGCATTGCTTGTAACACACAGCTTTAAAGCACAAAACATTCAAAAGCTACTTTTTAATCCTGTTTTGTGGCATGTATCATGAACTTGGCAGAAAATTCAACCAAACATAAATACAAATAATCATTTCTATTCTTATATTTTTGGGAAAAAATGAGTAAGTTTTCACACTTCCATGCAAACACATTTATACCAGAAAAAAAATGACATACTTACTGCTTAAGAATAAACCTTATTTCCCTTTGATGTACAAACTAATCCCATTTCTGAACATTCAGAAAGCCACCCATAAAAGAAATACTCCCAGTGTTCTAGGTTTCATTATGACATCCCTAAATAAAGCAAAGTTAATTAAATCCTAGTAGTAGTATAGGTATATCCAATGAGATTATTTACCTGATTTCAAATCTATATACTTGGAGGATCATCCTGATTTTTGGGATAAATGTTCTCTCTGATATGTAAATCTTCAATTTGAATATTCCCATCAGTATTAAAAAACAGAAATCCATTCACTACTGAAAAGAGTGCTAGCTTTAAGGTTTGAGACAAATGATCAATAAAGTAATATTGGATTGGACACTGGTAAAATTCAAGTAACTTTTTTTGTTTTTAATTTACATCCAAGTTAGCATATAGTACAACAATGATTTCAGGACTAGATTCCTTAATTCCCCTTACCCATTTAGCCCATCCCCCTCCCTCAGCCCCTCCAGCAACCCTGTGTTTGTTCTCCATATTTAAGAGTCTTTTATATTTTGTCCCCTTCCCTGTTCTTATATTATTTTTACTTCCCTTCCCTTATGTTCATCTGTTTTGTATCTTAAGGTCCTCATATGAGTGAAGTCATATGATATTTGTCTTTCTCTGGCTAATTTCACTTAGCATAATACCCTCCAGTTCCATCCGTGTAGCTGCAAATGGCAAGATTTCATTCTTTTTGATTGCCGAGTAATACTCCATTCTTTATATATACCACATCTTCTTTATCCATTCATCTGTTGATGGACATTTGGGCTCTTTCCATATTTTGGCTGTTGTTGATAGTGCTGCTATAAACATTGGGGTGCATGTGCCCCTTCAAAACAGCACACCTGTATCACTTAAATACCTAGTAGTTCAATTGCTGGGTTGTGGGGTAGTTCTATTTTTAATTTTTTTGAGGACCTTCCATACTGTTTTCCAGAGTGGCTGCACCAGTTTGCATTCCCACCAGTAGTGCAAAAGAGATCCTCTTTCTCCGCATCCTTGCCAACATCTGTCATTGCCTGAGTTGTTAATTTTAGCCATTTTCACTGGAGTAAATGGTATCTCATTGTGGTTTTACTTTGTATTTCCCTATGATGAGTGATGTTGAGCATCTTTTCATGTGTCTGTTTGCCATTTGGATGTCTTCTTTGGAAGTGTCTATTCATTCTTTTGCCCATTTCTTCACTGGATTATTTTTGTTTTGGGTGTTGAGTTTTGATAAGTTCTTTATAGATTTTGGATACTAACCCTTTATGTGATATGTCGTTTGCAAATATTTTCTCCCATTCTGTCACTTGCCTTTTAGTTTTCCTGATTGTTTCCTTCGCTGTACAGAAGCTTTTTATTTTGATGAAGTCCCAATAGGTCATTTTTGCCTTGGTTTCTCTTGCCTCTGGAGACATGTTGAGTAAGAAGTTGCTGTGGCTGAATCAAAGAGGTTTTGTCTGATTTCTCCTCTAGAATTTTTATGGCATCTTGTCTATGTTTAGGTCTTTCATCCATTTTGAGTTTATTTTTGTGTATGGTGTAAGAAAGTGGTTCAGGTTCATTTTTCTGCATATCACTGTCCAGTTTTCCCAGCACCATTTGCTGAAGAGACTGTCTTTATTCCATTGGATATTCTTTCCTGCTTTGTCAAAGATTAGTTGGCCATACGTTTATGGGTCCATTTCTTGGATCTCTATTCTGTTCCACTGATCTGAGTGTTTTTGTGCCAGTACCATACTGTCTTGATGATTACAGCTTTGTAATACATCTTCAAGTCTGGGATTGTGATGCCTCCAGCTTCGGTTTTCTTTTTTGGGATTGCTTTAGCTATTCAGGTTCTTTTCTGGTTCCATACAATTTTTAGGGCTGTTTATGCTAGCTCCGTGAAGAATGCTGGTGTTATTTTGATAGGGATTGCAAAAATCAAGTCACACTTTTGAAAACAACAAAGGAGAATGTGAAAGCTGAGCTCCTATCTTATAAATAAAATCAAGAAGGTGATAAATATATATTTTTAATTTATTGATTTATTTTGAGAGAGAGAGGCTCAGGTAGGCTCCATGCTGTCAGTGGAGAGCCTGATATGGGGTTCAATTTCATGAACCGTGAGATCATGAACCATGAGATCATGACCTGAACTGAGATCAAGAGCCAGATGCTTAACTGACTGAGCCACCCAGCTACCCCAAGAAGGTAATAAATAGTTTTATGAAAGTCATCTTACACAATTATGAAAACAGAAAAATTTTGCTTTTGCTTTGGTTTAATATTATTGGTTTCTTATCAAAGTTACCCATACTCCCTTGTACGATTATTTATTGACATTCATCATTTTATTCCATGACAGTACTGCTAAACTATGTTTCCACTTATTTTTTTTTAACTTAAGTTTTTATCTTATTTTCAGTTGTGGACAAGGATGGAAAGGAAATCGATGCCACATCAAGGTTAACCCTTCTCCTGCAGATTTCATATACCCTCAGAATAGTAGGTGACATTGTAACTAAATATTTCCTTGAATTTGGAATTTGTAATGGTTTTCACTACATATTTATCTTTTTAATTGGTTTGAAATTCCAGCCATATGGACTTTCCTGGGCATTGGATCAGCTTTCTTGATGATTCATATTACAGTTGCAGTCTTGTGTTTTCTTGCAAACAGAAAAGGACCAGTCAGGTAAGCCTTTGATTACTGAGTAAAAGGTACTGTGGTAAAACAATTTTCTGAAACATTTCATTTGCTCTATTTTTCTTTCACTTCATTTTATATGCAGGTAACTTTGTGTTTCTATACTTTATGGATTTTTTTCTTTCTGGGCATGATGTAGGAGCTCCTTAACAATAATTATTCTTCTTTTTTCAGTAAAAAGCCTTAAGTTTACTTTTCACATTATGTTAAAAGTAGTTTTGATAATGACATGAAAGGGAAAGTGGCATTCTGCACAGATTAAAAGACATGAGTGTCCCACTTGCTGGTGATGCCTGGGGAACTGCACAACAGATATTTTCTTGGCTCTCCCAGTGAACTCTTAACATCAGTGTTTCAGGCTAAGACTCCCATGGTCCAAGTAATATACAGAACAGAGACCAATAGCTGCCGCACCTAAAGGAACTAATGCAAAACCAAGAAGACCCCAATTGGAAGGAGAGCCTGGGAAGATAGCAGAGAAGGAGGATCCTAAGCGCACCTCTTCCCATGGATATACTTCGTAATAGCCACATCAGTACAACTAACTCAGAAAATCACCCGAAGAATGGCAGAAGAGGCCCATGCAGTTAATTCTAGAGCAGAGGCCACATTAAAATGGCAGAAAGGAAAGAAAACAGTCAGGAACCAAACTCCCACAAGATTAACCACAAACAGGAGGGATACCACAATCACAAAGCAGGTAGATGAACAGACCTCACAATAGGCACCCCAGACATGGTGGTCCTGCACTGGAAAGACAAGTTCCCATAATATTTGACTTTGAAAACCAGGGGGCTTAACTGTTGGAGTTTTTATAACCAGCAGAGCTTAAAATTGGGTGCTTTAAAAATCAGCAGGCTCTACTCTGGAAGAGCTAGAGGACAGTATGAAACAGTCCACACCCTTAAAGACAGAGTGTAACAAACAACCCTCCAAAATATACAGCATAGAAGCAGCAGCTTAAAAACTACCTGGAGTATGCATAAAGTAGATATCTTTACTAATCTCAGAATGGATGTTGGAAGGGCAGGGATCATTAGGAGACTTATCCAAGAAAATAAGAGCCAGAAGGTGACATTTCTCCCCCCTGACATCTTAGACAACCAGACACCTTCAAGCTTTCTAACACTACATACCCTTTACCTAGCTTTCTAACACTACATACCCTGCCCCAGTGTCCTCCTATGGATATGCCTCATCATACCTGCACAACTGGGCAGGAGTCACTCCAAAGCAGCGACTGTCAAGTCTCATTCTACACGTAGCCCTGCTAGGAACCGGTAACACTTTCCACTTACCTTGCTAACACCACACGCCCTGTGTTCTACTGAAGACTCACTCCATTCAACCTGCTCCACTGGGGTGGAGTCTCTCCATAGCTTCTGATGAATATCACCCTGCAAACAACACAACTGTGAACAGCACCACTCCGAAGTGACTCCTGCTCTGGGGAGAAGGGAAAATTACCACACACATCAATCCCACTGCAGCTCTAGCAGGGGACTGTGGGCAGATATCTAATCAGACTGCCAACACCACCCACCAACACAAACCTCACAGGGGACAGCACAAGGAAAAAGCCCTGTAGTTCAGGGTAACTGCAACCCTAATAGATAGAGGGCAGAGATTTTGTCTCACTGAAGACCCCACTCACCAATGAAAAGCTCTCAGGGGACAATGCAGGGAGAGTGTCCTGCAATCTCATGATTCCACAGCCCCAGAAAATGGGCTATGGCAGGCATTTGGTCTAACCCAAGTTAATGTCCAGGACAGACTCAGATTAGCCCCTTAACAGCACAAGGACCAAATCCTACCCACAAAAGAGAAAGGGGGCCACTGCAGCTGAATGGACAGAAGGCAAATGAGGCTCAGCCACAACAGTGGGGCATATGCAATACATAGGTCACCTCTATAGTCACTGGCTCTGGTGAACAGGAGACAGTGCTGTACAAAGCGCCACAGGACCTCTTCTTCATCAGGCCCCAATTTCAAGTCAGAATATAACTGACTTTCCTATTACATAATAAGAATTATAAGGACTTAGACAAAATGAAGAGACAGAAGAATAGATCACAAATGAGAGAAGAGGACAAAATGACAACAGAAGAGCTAAAGAAATGGAGATAAGCAATATACCTGATAGAGATGGTCATAAAGATACTGGATGAGAGAAGAGAGTGGAGGATCTCACTGAGACCTTCAACAAAGAGACAGAAAACCTAAAATAAACAAACAACCAATCAGAAATGAAGAACTAAATAACTGAAATTAAATACACTACAGGGAGGGGCACATGTGTGGCTCAGTCGGTTGAGTGTTGGACTCTTGGTTTCAGCTCAGGTCGTGATCTCACAGTTCCTGGGATTGAGCCCCACGTTGTTGTCCATGCTGACATCACAGAGCCTGCTTGGGAGTCTCTCCCTCTCTGCCTCTCCCCCACTCACTCAGTCTCTCAAAATAAATAAACAAACATTTAAAACTACATATAGGAAATAAATAGTAGACTAGAGAGGAAGCAGAAGAATGGATCAGCAGCCTGGAGGACAGCAACCAGCTGAAAAGCAATAAGAAAAATAATAATAAAAATGGAGAATAGATTAAAGGAACTCAGGATTATTATCAAGTGTAATAACAATCACATTATAGGGATCTTAGAAGGAGAACAGAAAGAAAAGAGGGGAGAAAATGTTTTTAAGGAAATAATAGCTGAAAACTTCCCTAATCTGGGGAAGGAAACAAATCCAAATCTAGGAGGTACAGAGAGACCCCAACAAAATCAACTCAAGGAGGTTCACACCAAGACATATAATAATTAGAATGGCAAAAAGTAGTGATAAAAAGTGAATCTTAAGAACAGCAAGAGAAAAGAAAACAGGCACCTACAAGGGAAACCCATCAGGCTGTCAGCTGATTTTTTCCATCAGAAACTTTGCAGGCCAGAAAGGAGGGAGATGGATCTGTTCAGAGTGCTGAAAGGGAAAGAACCTGCAACCAAAAATATTCTACCCAGCAAGGCTATCATTCAAAATACAAAGAGAAACAAAGAGTTCACAGACACAAGTTAAAAATGTTCATCACCACTAAATCAGTCATACAAGAAATGTTAAAATGGACTGTGAGTAGAAAGAAAAGGCTATAAACAGAAGAAAATATGAAAAAAATCTGGCATAAGCAAATACAAACAAGAAAAGTACCAGATTTGAGGCACCTGGCTGGCTCAGTGGGAAGAGCATATGACTCTTGATCTCTGCATATGACTCTTGCTCTGTATACACTGTGTGTAGAGATTAAATAAATTTAAAAATAAAGTGAAATAAAATAAGTACATGTACTAGATATGTACATATGATACAAATACAGAGATAAAACAGAAGAACAGTGAAATCAATTATATGTATAAACATCAGTTAAGGGATTCACAAATAAAAGGATGTGTAAAATATACATATAAAACTTGGAGGGGGGTAAAAATCTGGTGCTTTTAGAATGGATCCCAATTTAAGCAACCGCCAATCTAATGTAGACTGCTGTATGCATAAGATGTTATATATAACCAAATGGTAACCATAAATCACAAATCTATAGCAGATACACAAAAAAATAAAAAGGAAGGAAGACAAGTATATCATTAAAGAAGGCCAGAGCACCACAAGGGAAGAGAGCAAGCAAAGAAAGAAACAGGGAAGAACTACACAAACAACCATAAAACAAGTTACAAAATGTCAGTAAAGACATACCTATTGATAATTACTTTGAATGTAAATGGAATAATAACTCCAATCAAAAGACATAGAGTGACTGGATTAAAAAGCAAGACCTATATACATGCTGCCTACAAGAGACTTACTTCAGACCTAAAGACACATGCAGATTGAAAGCAAAAGGATATAAAAACATCTACCCATGCAAATGGAAGCACTAAAAAAGTTGGGTAACTGTACCTGATATTAGATAAAATAGACCTTAAGCAACAACTGTAACAAGAGACAACAACATTAGCTAGTTAATGATAAAGGGAGTAATCCAACAAGAGAATAAAACAATTGTAAAAATGTACGTACCCAGGGTGCCTGGTTGACTCATTCAGTTAAGCATCCGACTTCAGCTCAGGTCATGATCTCACAGTCCATGAGTTAGAGCCCTGCGTCGGGGCTCTGTGCTGACAACTCAGAGCCTGGAGCCTGCTTCGGATTCTATGTCTCCCTCTCTCTCTACCCTCCCCCACTCATGCTCTCTCTCTCAAAAATGAATGTTAAAATTTTTTTTTTAAAAAAATAATAAAAAAATGTATGTACCCAACACAGAAGTACCTAATACATAAAGCAACTATTGAAAGATATTAAAGAAAAAAACTTACCATAATAAAATAATATTAGGGGACTTTAATACCCCATTTATATCAATGGATAGATCATCCAGACAGAAAATCAACATACAAACAGTGGCTTTGAATGACACATTGGACTAGATGGATCTAATAAGTATATTCAGAACATTCTATCCCAAAACAAAAGAATAAATATTGTTTTCAAGGGCACATGGGACATTCTCCAGAATAGATGACGCTAGGCCGCAAAATAAGTCCCAACAATTTCAAAAGAACTGAAATCATATCATGCCTCTTCTCTGACCACGATGGTATGAATGTATAAATCAATTACAAAAAAATCTGGAAAGAACACAAATACATGGAAGCTAAATAACATGCTACTAAACCAATAAATCAAATAAAAATCAACAAGTACATTGATACAAATGTAAATGAAAACCCAACAGGCCAAAATATTTTGGATGCAGCAAAAGCTGTTCTAAAAGGGAAGTTTATAGCAACAGAGGTCTACCTCAAGAATAAAAGTCTCAAATAAGCAACAACCTTACACCTAAAGAGAAAGAAAAACAAAGCCCAAAGCCAGTAGAAGGAATAAATTAATAAAGATGACAGCAGAACTAAGTGAAAGAGAGACCAAGAAAACAAGAGAACACATCAATGAAACCAGGTACTGTTTTTTGAAAAGATTAACAAAACTGATATACTTTGATCCAGACTCTGCCAATAGAGACAGGACTCAAATATATAAAAGCAAAATGAAGAGGAGAAATAACAACTGAAACCACAGAAATACAAAGGATTATAGCAATTATGACAAATTATATGCAAACAAATTGGACACCTAGAAGAAATGGATAAATTCCTAGAACATGTAACCTTCAAATCTGAATCAGGAAGAAATACAAAATTTGAACAGATCAATTACTACCAAATAAATTGATTCAATAATCAAAAAAAAAATTCCCAGCAAACTAAAGTCCAGGACCAGATGGCTTCAAAGGTGAATTCTACCAAACATTTAATGAAAAGTTAATACTGAGTCTTCTCAAAGTATTCCAAAAAATAGAAGATGAAAAAAAGATTTCTATTCATTGGACAAAGCCAGCATTACCCTCATAACAAGACCAGCTAAAGGCACTACAAAAAAACCAAACCACAGGCCAGTTCTCTGATGACATAGGTTTAAAAATCCTCAAAAGGGGCGCCTGGGTGGCTCAGTCGGTTAAGCGTCCGACTTCAGCCAGGTCACGATCTCGCGGTCCGTGAGTTCGAGCCCTGCGTCGGGCTCTGGGCTGATGGCTCAGAGCCTGGAGCCTGCTTCTGATTCTGTGTCTCCCTCTCTCTCTGCCCCTCCCCCATTCATGCTCTGTCTCTCTCTGTCTCAAAAATAAATAAACGTTAAAAAAAAAATTAAAAATCCTGAACAAATATTATCAAATCAAATCCAACAATACCTATAAAAATGCATTTACCATGATCCAGTGGGATTTATTCCAGAGATAACTGTGGTTCAGTATTTACAAATCAATCAATATGATCTATCACATTAACAAGAGAAAGAATAATAACCATAGGATCATCTCAATAAATGCAGAAAAACCATTTGACAAAGTATGACACTGACTCATGATAAAAACTCAAGAAAATGGGTTTAGAGGAACATACCACAACATAATAAAGGCCATATATGAAAAAAACCCCACAGTTTACAACATACTGAATGGTGAAAAACTGAGAGCTTGTCCCATTAGATAAGTAATAAGACAAGGATGTCCACTCTCACCACTTTTATTCAATAGAGTACTGGAAATCCTAGCCATAGCAATCAGACAAAAAAAAGAAATAAAAGGCATCCAAATTTGTAATTAAGAAGTAAAAGGTTCAATATTTGCAGATGACAGGATACTATCTATAGAAAACCCTAAATACTCCACCAAAAACTAATAGAAGTGATAAATTAATTCAGTAAAGTTACAAGAACTTAACATTTGGAAATCGACTGCATTTCTATACACTAATAATGAAGTAGCAGAAAGGGAAATTAATAAAATAATCCTGTTTATAACTGCACCAAAAATAATAAAATACCAAGAATGAACTTAACCAAAGTGAAAGATCCTTACTCTGAAACCTCTTTTAACACATTCATGAATGAAATTAAAGATCACAGAAACAAATGGAATGACATTCCAAGCTCATGAACTGGGAGAACCAACACTGTTAAAATGTCCATACTACCCAAGTAATCTATAGTTTTAAAGCAATCACTATCAAAATACCAATATCATTTTTCATGGAACTAGAACACATAATCCTAAAATTTATATGGCGCTACAAAAGACCCCAATAGCTGAAGTCATCTTGAAAACAGAAGAAAACTGGAGGTATCACAATCCCAGATATTAAGATAAACTACAAAGCTGTAGTAATCAAAACAGTATGCTACTGGCATAAAAACAGACACATAGATCAACAGAATAGAGAGCCCAAAAGTAAACCCATTCTTATATGGTCAATTAATCTACAACAAAGTAGACAAGAGTATACAGTGGGAAAAAGAACATCTCTTCAATAAATGGTGCTGGGAAACCTGGACAGTTATATGCAAAAGAAAGAAATTGACCATACCAAAAACAAACAAAAAAGACAACCTCAAAATGGACTGAAAATCTAAATGTGACACCTGAAACCAACAAATTCATACAAGAAAACATAGGCAGTAATCTTTGAAGACAGCCATTGAAACATTTTTCTAGATATGTCTCTTCAGGCAAGAGAAAAGTAAAATTAAACTATTGAAACTATACCATAAAAAAGGCTTTTGCACTGCAAAGGAAACAGCTGACAAAACAATAAGGCAACTTACTGAATAGAAGATATCTGCAAACGATATATGTGATAAAGGGTTAATATCCAAATAAATAAAGAATTTATATAAATCAACACCCAAACAACAATCTACTTAATAATGGGCAGGGGATCTGACCATTTAGGTCCTCAGTGTCAGGTCATGACATTTTACCAAAGGAGACACAGATGGCCAATAGACATGTGAAAAGATGTTCAACATCACTAATCATAAGTGAAATGCAGATTGAAACCACAATGAGATATCACCTTATAGCTGTCAGAATAGTTAAAATTAAAAAAAGACAAAAAATAACAAGTGTTGGTGAGGATGAGGAGAATGAGGAACCTTCAAACACTGCAGGTGGTAATGCATATTGGTGCAGCCACTCTACAGTATGGAGGTTCATCAAAAAAAAATTAAAAATAGCATTACCATCTGATCCAGTAATTCCACTACTGAGTACTTACCCAGTAAAGGTATATGCATCTTTATGTTTACTGCAGCATTATTTACAATAGCCAAATTGTGAAAGCAACCCAAGCGTCCATCATAGACGGACAGTATTCTGTCCACACACACAATGGCATATTTCTCAGCTGTAAGGAAGAAGTAAATCTTCCCATTTGCAACAACACGGATGGATCTATAGGGTATAATGCTAAGTGATAGAAGTTTGTCAGAGAAAGACAAATACCGTATGATTTCACTCATATGTGTAATTTTATAAACAAAACAAAGAAAAAGGAAACAAAAAAATCAGACTCATACAGAGAACAAACTGGTGGTTGTCGCAGGGAGGTGGATGGGCAATGGGTGAAATAGATAAAATGGAAGCAGAGTACACTTATCCTAATAAGCACTGAGAAATGTGTAGAACGTTTTGATTAATTATAATATATACCTGAAACTTAATATGAGGCTGTATGTTTTGCATATTTGAATTCAAAATCAAATCAAAACCAAACAAAACAAAAAACCAAGAAGAGCTTACAATCTACAGTGCCACTGAGGACCCTGGGAGTTCTTACCCAATACCCATCTATCCACCCATATGGGATACAGGTCACCCCGATAATGAAAGTGATTGACTTTTCCATGAACTGAGCAAGATAAGGACTCAGAATTAGATTTAGTGAAATTTTAAGAAATTAAAGAAAAATATATCATCTCTTGCATGCCAGAATTTGCAATCAAAGATTTAGATTTGCAGCAACACCAATGTGTCACAGAATACTGGATAACTGCATTTGCGTTGGTGCCAACTTGTATGACTCCTACTTGATGAATTCTTCTCAGATCTCCAGCCTGCAATCATGGTAATTAGCAGGCACCAATCTTGACATCATCAATTAAGGAAGTTATTACAGAATTATGGTGTTCATCAGAAAAAAGAGATATGACATTTTCAATCTATTACTATCAAGAAGATCTTACTCATCTATTAATTCTTTAATTTCTTATGTGCCTAAAATATACCAGACAAAATGGATACAAACATGAATGAGAAACAGTCTGGACTTAAAGGAATTTGTAATCTAGTGAGAAAGATATACACAAAGCTATTAAATGAAAAACTGATTTTGTGCTAGAATGCACACTTATATTAGGGTTCTCCAGAGTTACAGAAATAATTAGATGAGTATTGTAATGTTTCTCTTTGTGTGTGTATATGTACATCTTTAAATATCTTAATATATTAACATATATAATATAGGACATTAATACATAAACATATTAATACATTTTA
The DNA here is from genome assembly GCF_018350155.1 of Leopardus geoffroyi. Taxonomy (NCBI): domain Eukaryota; kingdom Metazoa; phylum Chordata; class Mammalia; order Carnivora; family Felidae; genus Leopardus; species Leopardus geoffroyi. Next base: position 18,394,672 of record NC_059341.1, read on the forward strand.
ATAGAATAAGATATATTAAGATAAATGTATTTCTATAAGATATGTTCATTTATATCATACTTATATAAAAATATACTTCTGAAATAATCATTTAAGTGTATTAATATAATTTAAAATACTAATATATGAAACAGATTTATCTTAAAAAATTCTCTCATGTGATCATGGGGGCTGCCAAGCATGAAACTTGTAGGGCAGGCTGGTAAGTTGCAAATTCATGTAAGAGTTGATGGTGCCAGCTTGAGTCCAAAATCTGTCAGGCAACTATCAGACTAAAAACAAATATAGGTTTCTATATTTGTAGAATATAGAATTTGTAGCCCTGAGGCAGACTTCCTTCTTTGGAAACCTCAATCTTTGCTGTTAAAGTCTTCAAATGATTAAACAAGGTCCACCCACATTATGGAAGTAATCTGCTTTACTTAAACTTGGCTGATTGAAAATGTTAATCATACCTAAAAAGACCTTCATGGCAACATCCAGACCAGTGTTTGGATAAACAATTGGGCATTACAGACTAGCCAGGCTGACATATAAAATTAAACATCACAATATGTATAAGTTCTCATATTAACACAACCCATGAGAACATTCAAAAAGAAGCCTAAATTTCACTCCTACAGATGTGTGTGGGACAGCCTGTATAACTGGGGCTATGGAGACATCTCTCAAGCAAATTCCGTTGGCATTATGCCACAGCCTGACAGCCATTTCTCCTTTTCTTTCCCATTTCTGTCCTTCAGTTTTATACTTTCCTTTGTCCTTGTTCTTCATACTCTTTCTTCAAGGAACTCTATTTCTGTTTTCCCTTCATCTGTTTCTTTGTTCATTCTCTTTTTTCTTTTTTTTTAAACATTTATTTTTAGGAGAGAGACACACACAGAGTGCAAGCGGGGTGGGCGCACGAGACAGGGAGACACAGAATGTGAAGCTGGCTCCAGGCTCTGAGCTGTCAGCACAGAGCCCAATGTGGGGCTGGAACCCAGGAGCGGTGAGATCATGACCTGAGCCAAAGCTGGACACTTAACCCACTGAGCCACCCAGGAGCCCTTGTTCATTCTCTCTTAACCTTTCCTCTGCCTTTTTTTTTTTTTTTTTTTCAACTTCTGGTCTCTTTTCTCCTTCTTTCCAAACCTTATTAATGTTCCTCAGGGCTTGCCTCTATATCTGCTTCCCTTCCCCTTCTACACATTCTCCACGGAGATGTCATTCATTTCCAAGGCTTTATGCCATCTATATGTTAATGGCTTCAAATCATCTTTCTCTTCCTGAAATGCTGTTCCAAGCTCCAGATCCACATTATGTTTCAACCATTTCCTTCTACATAGACTTTTTTTTTTCTAGATACATTGACTTTACACATCGTAAGACATTAGTATCCGTCATTTCCATATTCTGGAACCTAACTTTGAGGTCCCCCAAATAAAGGGTAACTTCATTATTTAAGCTGAAAAGCTTAGATATAATTGCCTTTATCACCCTGTCTGAACACATCGAACTCTTAGGTGACAATAATAACCCCTCTCACAGAAGAGTCACAAGAAATTCAGTGAAACTGGCTACATTCCGCAAATAAGAGGGTCCAAAAACACACATTTTGAAGAACTTTCAAAGACTACTGATAATTGGGGTCAGATACAACCCACTGAGGCTTACTAATGGAAGAAGTAGAATCATTTATACTGCCATCACACAATCTTTCATCTCTCCAGTCTACCATAAAGAAAGGACTGGGGGGCGCCTGGGTGGCGCAGTCGGTTAAGCGTCCGACTTCAGCCAGGTCACGATCTCGCGGTCTGTGAGTTCGAGCCCCGCGTCAGGCTATGGGCTGATGGCTCAGAGCCTGGAGCCTGTTTCCCATTCTGTGTCTCCCTCTCTCTCTGCCCCTCCCCCGTTCATGCTCTGTCTCTCTCTGTCCCCAAAAAAATAAATAAACGTTGAAAAAAAAATTAAAAAAAAAAAAAAAAAAAAGAAAGGACTGGAAAGAAGAGATAAAGGCATTCTTGGAGTCATTGTCTTTGGGGTAGTGCAATATTTATGGTAAGAGGTTTTACCACTTTCCTATGAAGAAAGGGAGTGATATACAACCACTAGCTCTACCCAATATCAAACGATGGGAGGCTCCCAAGAGATCAACAGTTCAGATTGGTAATGCCCATAACAAAGGTGAAAAATCTCAAAATTTGCTTCCTAGTGCTCATTAAAGCAAAGTGTAGAAGAAGAAAAGTTCTTAGGAGTATTTGACACATGTACCTTTTGCAGAAAGACACTAAGATAATTTTTGGCTAGTGTTCTGAAAATAGATAGCCATGTGGGAGTATTCTGCATCTGTTGGCCTTAAAAGGTCTGTGGCATAATATATCCTGGAACAGTAAGAGGGCAGGAGATGGGAATAGAGATTATACTGTATCACAGTTATGCACGACCCTCCAAAGGAATGGAAGAGAACCTAGAACTTCCTTCTTCAGTCCATTTGAAAAAGCACAGAGAACGGAGATAAACTGGAGTTATAGGGTTGTTTGGGACTGTTTACCTGTCAGTTTAGGTGAGGTAATGCCCCTCCTGGAAGGGAAGCAGGGGCCAGGCTGAGCTGAAGGCTGACACAACGGTCTTTCTTTTCTTTCTTTTATTTAATGATAGAAGGGGTCCAAATGAAGCTGACTTATACACACACAAACACACACATACACACAAACACACATAATCCGTATACTATCACCATGGAGTCCATGACAGGGGAAGTCCACCTAAACAAGTCAGAACTACATAAACTCACTGTGCAATGGGCAGGGGTGGGGTGGGGGCCCCCTACTGATAGTTGACTAGATATTAAGAATATTCCAGAGGTGCTTGGGTGGCTTAGTCGGTTAAGTTTCTGACTTGATTTTGGCTCAAGTTTATGAGTTGGAGCCCTGTGTGGGGCTTAGTGCTGAGCATGGGACTGCTTGGGATTCTTGCTCTCCCATTCTCTCTGCCCCTCCCCAACCTGCACATGCTCATCTCTCTCTCTCACAAACACAAAATAAACATTAAAAAAAAAGGATATTTCAGCCTCCCATTTCCTCTCTTTCTGTGTCCACACCAGAAAGTTAACCCTCGAGAAAAGGGATAGGGTGTCTTAAAGCCAGATCATGACCTTCATCATCTTCCTTACTGTAAGCAGTGTCTCATGGTCAAATGTCAAGTGTGAAATGGGAAAGGAGCAGGACACAAACTGAGGTCAGAATCTGATATTACAGCTTTCAAGTGGACTGGACTATGTTTTAATCATTGAAAACTTTTAATCATTAAAAGCGACAATATAGTTATAAAATTTGCCCAAGATATGTGAACTGGACCAAGATCAAAGAATGATGATAGAACACAGTAGAAGTAAATGACTGTAAACGAAAACAAGCACTTTGATGTTTTTAAACTACCTCCCTGGAAGAGGCAGGCAAGGTCCAGTGCTTGAGGTTCCAGACAGCATCTCTGTCTGTGACCCTCTGATTTACCTCCCTGTCCACTTTACACTTCGTAGTACCTTCTCTTCTAATTTCCAAAATCTCAAAAGGTTTTATTCCCTATTACTGCCTAACAATAATATCACTCAGTCTTGTTCATGATCTTCTGAATTGCTCACTACACATCTGCCCTGAGGTCACTTGTGGGGCTGAGGAGAGGAGCCCCTCAAAGGAACCAGAGAGACTAGAACTGGAGTTGATCCCGTTCTCTCTACCAGGGGTCTCCCGACTGGAGGATGCTTACCAGAAGTCTCAAATACTTCTCCAAGGTACATGCCACAAGCAGTTTCTAGGTGAGGTTCAAATTTCACATACTTTCTTCCGACTGAGAAAGGTACATCCGGCCTGCCACTTCTCCTCTCTCATTTCTTCTTTCACAGGTGGTCGCTTTACCTCACACCTATCCCGAATCTCTTTAAAATAAATTATAAGGGGGAGGACAGGGGAGGACATGGGGGGGGCAGACAAATAGAGGCATGACATGAGAATACAGCCTCCCAAAAAGAGATTCATGTAGCAAGATATTGGAGTTAAGAAGTACTGAAAGGGGGAGCAGGAGAGAAATCTTTTGCCAAGTTACTTTTCTCTCTCCTTTCCCACTTAGAATGTGAAATTTCAATTAATTGAGATGATTGCTCTGGAACACATTTTAACATATCTATTTGAGTTGAACAATGAAGTCCGTCTTTTTCTGAAAATCAAGTTTTATTTGATTAGAAAGCAGGACTGACTTTGTCATTTAGATTTCATGGCAGACAAATTCAATAATTTGAAAGAGCTCACATAAAATATTTCAGAAATTATATCCTTTGCAACCACGAAACTTACAATAAAGATTTTAGATGCTAGCTTAAACATATAAGAGGAGATGCATAGTTTTTTTCTTCTAAGTTACTTAGAGAAACTCAAGTGACAGTGTTCAAAGACCACTGTACCAAGTTTAACTTTCCACCACCCCGCCCCTTCCAGCCCCTACACTTGACTAAAACATGTGGCTTTCCACACCTTCTGCCTGGCAGAGCTATCAAAATCCATATATTTTGGATACCAAGCAAAAACATCCTGGCATTCCTTCAGGTTTAGTCACTGAGCTGTCAGAATGTTGTCCTCAGGAAGACAATTACAGCATCATCATGTAGTGTTATTACTTAACTATTTCCATATTAACCAGTCTTTATGTCCCCAGTATCTACCTCTGTATGCATAATTGGTGCCCAATACAGGACACTTTATTGACCATCATTTCTTCTGGGCATCACCAAAAACACTGCTTGTGTCTATTGATTACATTTAAATAAAAAAGTTGCATGTCAAATTTTAAGTCTGTTGATTCTCCCTGAAAATAATACCAAATTGAGTTGCACAGGAATAAATGTAAGTAGGAAACTTGTCACTCTCTCTAAATAAACCTTATGATTTTCCATTAGATTTTATAAAAACAATTTGTAGCATAAGAAACCCTTCAATGACTTGAAAGAAATTTTATTTTTTTAAAAATACAGGATGGAGCACTGCAGGCTTAGTGCTACATACAGCAATAAGCCTCTTAAAGTTGTTTTTAGAGATTTGTTTCCTAGATTTTATTATACATTCTGTGATCCTTCTGTTAGCTACTTGCTACCAAATATATTAGTGAGGACCCTTTGCAGGGGAAGAAAGAATCTCAAGCTAGCTTAATCAAAACAAAGAATTTAGTGTAAAAATGTACATTTCCCAGGGCTCAAAGATAGCAATGAATGGGGATGGGAAGACCTGGACCCAATGGTATTCTTATCTGCTTCTCATCTCTGCTTCTTTTTGCTTCTCTGCTTGGTGATTCTCTCTCCGAAGACATATTTCCTCTACTCCCTGTCTTTATTACTAAATGGTTTCTCCTAGTAGCTAGGTATCAGTACCCATTACATGTCCAGACATGTGGAGAAACTAAATCTTTGTCTTTTTGTCCCCAGTACATATTCCAAAGGTAGATCTTCTGATTAGCCTACTTGGGGTCAAGACTCCATTTCTGGTCAAATTAACTATGGAAGAGATATGAGGTAGGGCCAGTACTACAAACATGACTGCAGGGACTCTATACAAGGCACTGTAATGTGGGGCCATATGGAGGTCATCATGAAAGGTCTCTGTAAGGTATCTAGTATCCCTTTCCCCATGGCCCAAAATCTACCAGATTTATACTCCTGCTACTTTAGAGGAAGTAACAAATATGGCAGCCTTCTAGAGTTGTTTCACTAATCAAAAAAGTAGATGTGATAATCAAACATATACTTAGAAATCAAGTATAAAGAATACAAATGGTGGACTAATTATTTTTACCTTACCTGAAGCCACATAATACACCCACTTCTTTTCTATTTTAGATGATATCTTTTTTACCTGGGGAAAAAATGGCAATATAGCTGTTTATTATGCTGCACTGTGGTAGTTACTCATGAAGGATTGTGTTAATTTAATAAATACACTAATCAAAGTTAAAAATAAACAATTTGACCTGAATGCGATCTTGGGAATGCCTCATGATTCAACTCCACAAACATTTATTAAGATGTGCTAATCTTGAGAAAGTTCCATGATATATGATACCCCTGCTTTCTGACTCATAATACATGTTAAACTGTGATGAGTGTAATAGAAATGTAAACCAAAATATTTGGGGGGTAAGATGGAAGGAAAGAATAATCAAGAGAATGGCTGGTATTTGTATTTCTGATAAGAAAGGAGGTGATTAGGATCCCAAAAGCTGAATCAGCTGCCTGTAACCCCATGGAAGATGCAGATGTTCTTATTGTTTGAGATGGGTGAATGCGTGGCCCTGGCCCCTAAATAACGTACCTATCCCTATTATATTATATCCTCTCTACCAGACCTTTTGCCAGTACAAACACCATGTTGATAATGTGTACCTTTGGAGGAAAGTTTAGCTCTTCTCCTAGTTTGAAATCCCTGGATAGACCTAACTTGGGCCCAGGAATGAATACTTATCCTTAACAAAAATTGAAACCCCACTTACCCTATGCCTCAAGGAATTCAGTTGCTTTTACAGCTACGGTGTCACTAGAGAGCCTGCCCTGGTCCCAGGGCAACAATCAAGGTCATTTCATAATTCTTGCAAACCTTTTCTCTTTCCACTGTGCGTTTGCCCACAAGAAATACTGCTGTTAAGATCTAGGAACCTAACTCCCCAATCTCAGTCCCTGTGTATACTGTAGCCATGTCCTGCCAATCTTGCTAAATGTTTGCTTTGAGCTAGAAAAGGGAAATTGAGAACAGGACTTCAAAATCCTCCCCTTCTCCACAGGGAGCATGGAGCCTGCTTGAGATTTTCTCTTTCTCTCCCTCTGCCTCTCTCCCCTGCTCTCTCACAAATGAATGAGTCAATCAATGAATACAAAATCCTCACCTTAAAAATGGTATTGGGTCACATGTGATTCCTCCTCTTCTGCCTCTCTCTTCTTCTCTATTTTAAAGAGAAGCCTAGGCCACCTGTTCCCTGATACTTTTCCCCTAATTCTCGTCTGTTTTCTTTTCCTGAAATGGTAGAAAAGAGACAGAGTATTTAGAGGAAAAAGTATTTGTCCCAAGACTGTCACATTTCTACTCCTCTTGTAACCCACTTCCTACCCTGTGACCAGAAACTTCCTGGAGCCAGAGCTCCTCTCATGTGAGTGGGGTGAGTGGTACACGGGTCAAGTCTTGAGCCATCACATGGAGGCAGCATATTCAAGGCAGCTAGCAATTCAGATGGATAGATGAAGAGGGCTACAAAAGGGATATGGAATTTGTATGGGGACTTGAAAGATAAACCAGGTGGAGATGTGGAAAGGGGTTCAAAAAAAAAAAGAAAATGTAGAAACTCATGGTTTAAAAAATGGCTCATGTAACTATAGAATATGGGTGGGGAACAATAAATTACAGATAGTAAAGTATGTTGTAGAGAGGTGATTAGGGTTTTGAATACCTACTTAGGAGATTTCAATTCACTTAAGAAAAAAAAAAAAAGAGCTGAGTGCTGGCCATTTTGTCTTTCCCCTCAGGTCCACCCCTCCACTCTTTTCCATTAAAGAGGGTAGAGAAAGGTAGAAGGTGCGTCTGGAGACTTGACCTTCAGGGATTGCATTTATGGGCTTCTTTGTCATCTGAATTTACATTATGTTTGTCCAAAGTGAGGTACTTTGAGGGAGGAAAAAGAGAAGAGCTGGGTTTTCATCACCCTGGTTGCTTCCTGCAGTGAAGTTCCTGCTGGCTGCTAGAAGTCACAGGGCTGTCAAAAGGCCCTATGCAAACTGCAGCTACCTTCTCCAGTAATCTCTCTTCTTCCTCCTTCCAGCCTATGGTGATAACAGGCCTGATGACTGGCCCCGTCTACTGTGCTATCGCTTACTGTTTCTCTACACCCTGGCCATACCTTTGCAAACTTTCCCTTTATCAAATACTCAATTTCCCAATTTGAGTATGTCAGCTATTTCCTGGTAGGGCCTTAACTGATACAAGCTAGGAAAGTGTTTTAAGCAGAAGAATGACAAGATCATATCTGTGTTTAAAAAAAAAAAAAAAACAAAACGCAGAGCATGAGAATAGATTAGAAAAAGATCTAATCTTTTGGGACATAACCCTTCATACTCAAGAGGTTTAGATGAGAGATGATGAATACTTGAACCTGAACAGTGATGAATGCCTTAATATAGGAGATGAGAAAAAATCAATTGTCAAAGTTGATTTGAGGGTATTGTACTTGGGCACTGTATGATTGGTAACACCACTAACAGAGATCCAAAAACCCAGGACTAAAGATGGATTTGGGCAACTGGAAGAAAACTATTTTGATATTCTGTATTTTCTTATGTATAAAAGTCAGTCTTGCTCAAACTGTAATCATTTACAGGCTGCCCCCACAATTTAGGGCCTATGTATTATGTTTACTATCACTCTTATTTATATATTTATCTCTAGTTAGATTTTTTTTTTGTACTGAGCCTTCTCCTAAGAAACACTAATCATGAAAGCATGGTTTTGAAGTGCCATCCATATATTTTTGTCCCACCTTTAATATAAAATATAACTATAAGGTTAAAATGTTAACATTGCACAAATTACTCCTTCTTATAACCCACGTTACACCTTCTACATAATGGGAAATAATAAATTATTTTAAAGTTTTCTCCCATCTCCAAAACTGCATTATTCAAACAGAATACTGAACTTGGTTCTTTAGGCCCTGATTATTCTCTGGTTGTAATGTAACTGTATTACACCTTCAGATATTAGGGTGTCTTCAATCTGAGTGGTGTCCTACCTTTATATTTGTATTATAATTCCCTGAGATAGTTAATGCTTAAATTTATTTATTTTTGAGAGAGAGAGAGTACAAGTAGGGTAGGGGCAGAGAGAGAGGGAGACAAAGAATCTGAAGCAGGCTCCAGGCCCTGAGCTGTCAGCACAAAGCCCAACACAGGGCTCGAACTTACAAGCCGTGAGAACATGACCTGAGCCGAAGTTGGACGCTCAACCTACTGAACCACCCAGGCACCCCGAGACAGGTTAAGGCTTATTTAAAAAAATTCCTAAATTACAATTCAACTATTAGACAAGATAGTTGACAAATCTATTTGTATGGTGGTCTTGACCAAACAACAACTGAGGGTTAAAAACAACAATGTCTGGAACTCCCTCATAATTCTATTTGTAGATAAATCTCTGGAAAGCAGGGACAGCATTGTTTGTTTATCCTGTACCCAGCCTAACACAAACTATGAATTTCATAAATAACATGTAGGGCAGATGAAAAATCAGATGGTTTGGATCTGTAGGTTTACAGTAATATATGAGTCTTCAGACTGAGGCTCTATGGGCTAAATACACCCAAGACATAGAATGAGTGATTCCAGTTGCCATTTTTCCAGACTATAATGGCCAAGAACTTATTAGTCAAAGAAATATAGGGCAAGTTTCCAGAAATGCTATGTTTACTTCTTCCTTTACCATAGGAATAAAATGTAAAAGGGAAGACTTTCAAAGGCTAATCACAAAAGTGGTATTCTCTGTGAATCTTCCCAGATGACCTTGGACAGAAAGAAGTAACCACTCCTAAGCTTTTAAAGCTTTGTTCTCAGCCTTGTTTTTCACTTACCATACTGACTTTTGGTTTGATGCCTCATAACATATTTTGATCCTCTTGATGGCAGGATCCTTGTTCTATTCATATTTATATTCCTAAATTCAACAAGTAGCAATTAGGAATTCATTTCAGTAATGATTTTATTGAATTGAATCTTTCAAACTACTTACCATAGGGTGTTGGAATCCAAATGAACATTTTATATTCCAAAGCAATATTTTACTTGCCTTAGTGCTCCAGAATTTATTTGTACTAGAATCCTTGCAGAAGACTCTAAACATTGGGATATCATTGTTGGGTTTTCCTGAAGAATTTCCATCCAGCTTGACCGAATTGTATCATATTCTGTGGAAGCTGAAAGCAAACAAAGGAATACCAAATGATGCCTACATGTGTAACCCTTGGAAGACTCATTAATGAGGCCCATGATGGGCTACAAATTCAGTCCATAATCAGAAGCTTAAATCCTAGAATATTAATAACAAACATTAGAGGATACCAAAAAACCTACAAGTATAATCATTTAAAATTTATGGAAAAAACTGAGTATCCAAAAGCCTGGGAATTTCAGGAAATTGAATTTAATTGAAAGAGTAATCGTGTCCGCTCTCAATACTGTCCTCATACTAGACCATTTCATTGAGATGTCTATCCATATGACAGATTTTGCCCTGAAGTTTCTGAAAACACTGCCTGATATCTGACACCTAATCTTATCAATCTGATTGGTAATCTGATTAACAATTTTATTTATATTATTACTCTCATTCTATTTTCTTAGAGAAATCTTTTCCAAATGAGTGTATAGATGAAATCTTTTTAAGAAAGTAATATTCATATTTTATACAGGAACAAAATTAGAAATTCCATTTGAATTTATAATACATTTGCTATTTGTACTAAATATCTAGTAATTCTTTAAATAACTAATTCCCTGATCATTTAAGATACTGACTAAACAAAATCAGTTTATATGCAATTATGAGTAATACAAGTCTTGAATAATGCAAGCTTTATGGTATAAGTGTATATATTGCTGTTGCTAACTATCCTATTTCAAGTCTATAGTCATTGGACACAGACTCCAAATAGTCTAATAAAATCTGTGTAAAACTTATAAAGTGCACTCTACTGCATAACAGCCCCATGTTCTAATTATTTGATCTGAAGACAGGCATTTTGCCATATTAATACAGGTGACTGTTTGGTGGAAATAGTCCCCAGGGAAGGATTCAAGGACCTTCACAGCAACCTGTCCCTGTTTACTATAAATCTTACATAGCAAGAAGACCTTGTTTCATTTGTTTCCTTTTCCAAGAAATCAAAGTGGATGAAAGTGTTGTAGGAAAGTCAGAGTTGCTCCTCGAAAGAGGTAGCCTGTTTCAATGAGAAAGGACAGGATGCAGAAGTGAGGGGGTGTGTTATTAGTAAATCATATAGCTTTACCACAGCATGCAGCAGACACATTCAGCACGTTTGGAGAATCAGAATGCTAAATGGTTTTCTTCATTAGAGTTTACTAAAGGGTAGGATGGGATCAGTTTCATAATTTTTCTTCAATTGCTTTGCTATCCTCCTGAGAGATTCTTTTCTGCTTTCAAACCATATTTCACACGATTTCCCCTTAAAGCATCCTTAGGGATACTCTTACTAGTTCAACAATCTGTTTACTGTGTTAAAATTTCTAGCTAACTAATGAATCAAAAGACAGAATGACAACAGAATGTAAAAGACCAGCCTATATGCATCTTTATAAAAACGAAACCCATAATTCATAAACTGTTAGCAACCCATCCATGTATTTGTTGGCAAACATTTATTATGCACCTATTTTGTGGTAGGCATTGTGCTAAAGATGGGAATACAAAAATAATAATTTATACTCTGGTGAAGAAGGAATATAGAAAAGCAAATAATTCCAATTCTTCAAGAAGCATATATTAAGCACATACAGTCACTTCCTGCACAGCAATGGAGAAACACAGGTAAAGAGGCTCATGTTGCTTCAGAGGTGAGAGTAATATGGTGGTGAGATTGAAGGGTGTGTTGTATTTATCAAATCTGAATTCATGAACTAAAATCTACCAGATGGAAAGGAGGAAGAACATCACAAAGACAGAACAACTTGTGTAAAGGCACAAATTGTGACAGAGAACAGCATGGTTAGTGTGAATAAAACACAGGTAATGTAAGAAAAAATGGTGGGAAATTTATTGGGCATCAACAGGGAATGATTATTTGCAAGAAACCTATATAAAATGCTAATTTGTATGCTTGGGTGCTTATAATTTCTAATTATGTTTTTAAAATAGGTTGTTTGAGAATAAACAAAATACAATTTTATTTTTCTCCTATTTTTTAAAGTATAAGCTAAACTTATTCATAGATCTGAGAGCTTTAACTGTATATATTAATAAATCCAAAACAGAGTACATATATATTTTTAAATGTTTATTTATTTATTTATTTTGAGAGAGAGAGCAAGGGAGGGGCAGAGAGAGAGGGAGACAGAGAATCCCAAGCAAGCTCCACAATGTCAGTGCAGAGCCCGACACAGGGCTCGAACCCACGAATCACGAGATCACGACCTGAGCCAAAAACCAAGAGTCAGACACTTAACTGACTGAGCCACCCAGGCATCCCCCAAAATAGAGTATATTTTTAAAAATTTGTGGAAACTCATGAGTCATAATAAGCCCATTTTTTTTCTAGACAGATTTTCATATAATGCTGTAAGTTTTAAATTGTCTAAAAAGATTTAAAAAGCGGTAAGTTGCTAGGTGATTGCTAAGGGAAATCATGAAGACTGATAATTAACTTCAACATTGCAATCAGTTTCAATCAAAGAGATTATGTATCTAAGAGAATTCAATAAGGAAATTAGAGAGAGTTTTCATATAGAGCAATTTACATGGAAAAATATTTCATTCCAATTAAAAAAGTACTATATGTTCTGACAGTAAAACACACCACACGCAGTGGAATACAAAGAAGAGAAGTTTATCTGGCTCCAGAGTGAACGAAGGGTCTGGCCAGTGAAGAGAGCACTTAAGAGCAAAAGCAAGATTTATGAAAAAGCACAGCCCTCCCAAAACTTTAAGTAGTGCAGCAAGGCTGAACTGTAAACTTTGAGAGGACATGCTAACAGAGGACAATCAGGAAAAACTGGTGAGGGGGGCAGATTTTAGCTTAGGCAAATGACTTCCCAGGGGTTGGGGCAGGGTGGTACAAAGCTCAAGCAGGGGAAATGCCTCCTGGTATCCTCCAAATTGTAAAACCATCTCACCTCCCCCAAGATTCTAATACATAACAACTTAATGAAGATCAATTGGGAAATACAACAAAGTGCCAGAAAAGAACTTAAAATTATCTTTAATGTCACATTAAGAGGGGCGCCTGGGTGGCTTAGTCGCTTAAGCGTCCGACTTCACCTCAGGTCATGATCTCACAGTCCGTGGGTTCGAGCCCCACATCGGGCTCTGTGCTGACAGCTCAGAGCCTGGAGCCTGTTTCAGATTCTGTGTCTCCCTCTTTCTCTGACCCTCCCTTGTTCATGCTCTCTCTCTGTCTCAAAAATAAATAAATGTTAATAAAAAATAAAAAAAATAAAAATAGTAATGTCACATTAAGAGATACATATGGTTACCATTTTGATGGATCTTCCAAACTTTTGTCAGTGTGCACACACATAAATACACGTGCACACACTTGCATCTTGAAATCTGAGTTGTTGTCTGCAATTTTCTTTTTTCCCTATGCTGATCATTCTCAAATATTTTACTCTCAAGATACCTTTTTTACATCTTTAAAAGTTATTGAGAACCCCAAAGAATTTTTCATGTGGTTTGTAGCTAGGGAAATTTATATTAAAAATTAAATTTGAGAAGAATTTTAAATTATGTTAATTCATTTTAAAATACATCCACTAAATATTAAGAAAAAACACATTATAAACATAATTATATATATATATATATATGTTATACACATATAATATACATAGCATTTTATGAAAAGTGACCTTTATCAACTGTAAGACTTATGGCGTCACATTTATAGGGTAAAGAAAAAGGAAATATTTTTAGAAGAGATAGCAAAATCTTACTGAAGGAAAAGTATGTGTTAGCAAGGTAAAGAATTCAATCTTACATATATCTGTGTGTGTGTGTGTATATATATATATATATATATATATATATATATGTGTGTGTGTGTGTGTGTGTATTTTTTTTTTGAAAAGGGAGGTATATTTTCATAGCTTTTTGAGTAATCATGGATAGTTTTTACTACACCAAAACTTGACATTGTGGTAGTTTCTTGAAGTGTAGTTGTAAAGTGGAATCTGAAATCCTATCAGTAAAGTTTTTGCATTGTTACATTAAAAATTCATTGGTCTATCTAGCACTTTGTATAGATCTTTTACCTATGTATGATTTTGTAGTGTCACACATTTTTCATTTAGAAAATTACCAGTTCAGTGAGTTATGTAGCTTGTCAAATGTTGAAACAATTCATTATGCAACTTAAGAAAAAAATCTCATCAGACAAGTCTTAAAAATGATGGGAAGCTGTTGTGCTCATGATAGAAAACGTAAGTTTTTCAAAATTCTAATTTTTGTATGAAAGTTCAGATTTCATCATTAGCAAGAGATATTGTCAGGTATTTTCTCTGAGATTATCAGCCTTTCTTGTTCATTTTCAATAAAGTGTCTGCCAAATGCTCTAGTCTGAATGACCACAGGTTGTAAGTCATTCTTTTAAATAAAAATGTTATTCCACGAAAAAAGAAGTTAGTTTAGCATGCAACTCAATCTTGCAGTGCTTTCCACAAGATAACATGCACTTTAATATGGCATAAAAGTACTTTATGCATACTTCTCATAATATTAAAAAAATTACCTGAACAAGTTGAGATTCAATATAATCAGTTTTTGTTGTTTCATCAAGGTCATTTTGAAATGAAACTGACTTTTCAAAAAGTTTACTCTGAATATGTGGTGGTGAAGAATGCAATGTACATGTGGGTACCATTGCCTCATTTCCTGCCAAGGCCACTGACAGTTTTACCCATCACTGCATTTACACCATCTGTGCAAATATCAACACAATGAAGAAGTATGTTAAAATAAAAATTCATTGATCTAGCTCACACTTTGGATCTTTACCAATGGGTATTATTATTATTATTATTATTATCATTACTTTGAATTTGTACACCTCCTTAAGAGGTCCTAGGACCCCTAGTAGTTCACAGACCACACTTGGAGAAACACTGCCCTTAAACAATTATTACCTGAAAGAGCTATTTAATGTTCTCTCAAGTATATGTATCATCATTTAACCATTTTCCTATTATTAGACATTTAAGTTGTATCTAATATTTCATTATTACCAATAATTTGTGATGAGCCTCTTTCTGTATAAATCTTTGTCTTCCTCTCTATTTCTTAAAGATTGACTCCTAATAATTTTACTAGGTCAGGAAAGATTCTCAGAGTGTGCTATCAAACACATTTCCACAGGAACCCCAGCTCTGCATCTGGTTTGCATTAGGCAGCTGTGAATGTGCTAACACTGCACTCGGATGAGGAGAAGCCGAGTAGAGACTACCTCACATTGGCAGCATGGGGTCTCCTTAAGGTTAAGCTACAGGAACCTGGGTCAGCTTTATTCATACTAATTGTGTCCATATTCCTGGGCACGTTCCCATTTAGGCACTCTGCCACAGCAAGATCGCGTTGAACAGTGACAGGTTTTGTAGTCAGTGGTATTTATTTCCTGCCTGAAAAGAGTAGGAGAAAAATATGGCAGCTGCTGTATCATGTGAATGAGTTTAGCAAAATTCAGTGTCCCAGTTGTTTGGTTTTGTGACCCCAGATGATTAATCCTTTCCTCTCCTTTTTGTGGCATTTCTGGTTATGTTTGCAAACCCAATTCTTTCTGAACTTTTTCACCCAAACATTTGGTTCAGCTTGTTCCTTAAAGAGTTGGAAATGAAAACTTGAGGTCACAGACATTCCCCCCTAATTTATTCCTGCTTTTTTAAAATTGGCTTGGTTCTTCTTTTTCCTTTTTTCCCTCCTAGTTTGTCTTCTTAAAAAAAAAAAAAGTCAATATATTGCTAGAAATAGAGACTGTTATATCGTTGAATATTTCCATTTGCCACACTTCATGATTTTTTTTCTTTAGCAGTAGTCGGATTATATAGTATTTTATAGAAGTATACTTTCAATAAAAAAGTTGATTTAACAGACTCAACTTATTCTTATAATGCCTCATGGTGTCATGTGATTTCATTCTACCAATAGATTCTTACAACACATTTAATGTTTGCTCTATGATTACCTACAACAAAAGTAATCTCGGTGTTGACTTTTTTTCGTAATAAATACAAACATATGAAAATGCTCCCCCAAATCAAATTCTCTGAGACACTGTAATGCTTCAAGGATTCCATAAAATTCAGCCCCCTCCTTGCTATCCCCTTCTTCTAGATAGTTTTTACTGAAGCACAAGTTGGTGTTCTCGCCTAGACAATTTTTACTGAAGCACATTTTGGCATTCAGTATGATTATTTTGAAAAATATCAACTGAAACAACCTAGTAAAACCCATTATGTCCTCTCTTAAATAATGTTGTGGGGACTTGTTACTCTTTTAGCCTAGATTACACCAAGAAGATACACAGATATTTACGTCTTTTCTCCTGAGTTAGAGATGTGCTACTTAAGTACCTGGTCTGTTTCTTCTTGAAAGTACTACCTATGCAGCTGATTGTCCTGTTTAAATTTAAATTTAAATAATGTAAAGAAGAATCTGAAAGTCAAATTGTATCCTTCAGTTAGTAAATATACTGACTCTCATGATATCCATTTCATGTACTGTCCATCTCCTCACCTCTGGCTCTATTTTCCAGTTATCAGAATTCCTTTCTTCAACTTCCTATGTACTTCTTACTTATTTTGCATTCTTCTATTGTACTTATCTTCGCAAACTGCAAGGAAAATATGTCCTTACTACAAAAAGAACAAAATAAGGTCTAAATTTTATAATTTGTAATAATTCTCCTTAAAAACAGTTTATTCAAACTGGCTAAAATTTGAACTGGAAATGAACAGATAGCAGGTATAAAATAAAACTTGTTTAAGGCTTTGAGAGAAAAAAAAAAGATGATATATGTGAATCATATGGCACTGACAACTGCATAGGAAACACACTACATCAATCTAAAATCAGGAAGCAAAAAAAATTATCATTCATTAATCTGTATGATGGGACAGAGAAAAAAATTAGTGGTACCCAAATCAAGAAAAAGTATTTCTTTAAAAAGATCTCTTCTTGACAGAGAGAAATGTGTTTAATGAAATTAAAAACAGATGAATAAGGGGTGCCTGGGTGGTTCAGACAGTTAGGCATCCAACTTTGGTTCACATCATGATCTCATGATTTGTGGGTTCAGGCCCCGTGTCGGGCTCTGTGCTGACAGCTCAGAGCCTGGAGCCTGCTTCAGTTTCTGTGTCTCCCTCTCTCTCTGCCCCTACTCCACTCACATTCTGTCTCTCTTGCTTTCAAAAATAATGAATATTTTAAAAAATAGATGAATAAAAGTGGTAACCCAGAAATACTTTATTTTATTAAGATTTTATATTTTCCTTTTATCTGAAGATTAGCACACTCAGAAAGGCTGAGGCATACTAACAAAGTCTTAAGACTGGGAACATTTGGAAAAACCAAATTAAATAGTTTTAAATGACAGAGGTGGAAACAGGAAGAGTAGAATTGAGATTTACCTCTGTGGGACACCACAGATTCACCATTCATCAGACTAAGCAAAATTTAACATAATAGGCATGATTCCCAGAATAAATGAATTCTATTTCAATCTCTTAAATGACTGTATTTCATAATTGAGATGGATCCTTTTTTTAAAAAAAGGTCACATGTACTTTTATGGTTAGAAAACATTTTTCCCCAGCAGTAGCAAATCAAATACTTCATAGCCTGGAAATTTATTTCAAGATCCTTGTATTTATACATGGATGTTTCATACCTCTCATTTTTCAGAGATACATATGACATATGAGGAACTCAGACCTATATTTTTCAAATACTTTAATATGAGTTATTTGTACCAAATTAGTTTTTCTCTAATCATATAACTGTTTCAGTTTCTATGTCATAGAAAGAGATAGAAGGTCCACACCTATTCTTTTCCTCTCATCTTCAGGGAAGCCCCCAAATTATTCCTCTGGGCTGGCCCTTAATGAACTGAAAAACAAATGCAAAGAGAGGGCAAAAGTAGGCTCCTGGCTCACTTAAAGTCTTGGGCTAAGTGGAAGGCTCCATGACAACAATAGTAAAAATGATTACCTTTTCTCTCTGGGTATTGATGAAGTGTATTGTTGGGAGTGGACATGAGGGAACAGAACAGAGAGCAGGTTAGTGGATTTTGTTCCATCATCATTAATGCTTTGGAGTATATGCATTCACTAAGTTATTCTTTCTATAAATATTCAGTTGATTCCTACTGCACTAGGTACTGTGATAGAAGAGTAAACCAGACAAGACTTTATCCACCAGAACACTTGTGGTTTAGTAGAAGAGTCTCACCTGCCCTATCTGTAAAATAGGTGTGAACAAGATGACTGCAAAGGTCTTGCTAGCTCTTAAAATTAGTAAATTGATATATTTTTAAAAAAGTATTACACTGGGGCGCCTGGGTGGCGCAGTCGGTTAAGCGTCCGACTTCAGCCAGGTCACGATCTCGCGGTCCGTGAGTTCGAGCCCCGCATCAGGCTCTGGGCTGATGGCTCAGAGCCTGGAGCCTGTTTCCGATTCTGTGTCTCCCTCTCTCTCTGCCCTTCCCCCGTTCATGCTCTGTCTCTCGCTGTCCCAAAAATAAATAAACGTTGAAAAAAAAATTAAAAAAAAAAAAGTATTACACTGATTATTATTACTAATTTGATACTTCCTTATTATTTTTATTTATCCCAATGCCCCTTCATTGAAATCAGGCTTTGAGGTCAGGAGAAAGAAGCAGGAAACTTAAAAGAAAGATACAGATACAAAAGGAGGGAAGAGTAAGAAAAAAAGGTAAAGAGAATAGCACTCAACTATTACTGGGCACCTTCTTGTGGTAGGCACTGTGCAGACATGTAATTTCATCTGAGAGACAGAAGTCCAGTAGCTGCCACACTCCAAAAAATGTTCTAGAGGCAGGAACCATATACTGAACAACTCTGTAAGTCCAGGAACTAACACAATATTTTAGTACATAGTATGTGTCCTAGAATTATTGGACACGTTTAAATAAATATAAAATATAAACAACATCATCAACATTCTATCATTTGAACATCTTTAGAAATGAGTCATCACTTTGTAGAGCATAATTTTCCTTCAGGCGCTTAACTCAGAATGATCATTTCTTGTATTTTAGAATATTCTTCAACATTTTGAAACAATATATACAAATAATTTCATTAGTGGAAGAATGAGAACAGAACACACACACACACAAAGAGCAATATATTTGGTAAATAAATTATGTTTATTCCTTCAAATCACCTTGATAGCTTTCAGAGACAATAGTTCTCCATACTTTTTAGCATAGAGGTTTGTACAACAGAGTTTTATGATACTGTCCACATATATGTAACAGGAATCATCATGCATTGCCGTCTCAAATGATATTTCCTTTTACTTTTGTAATTTGTACTAAATTTTTGAGCTCATTTTCCTCTATGCATTTTCTAAGCCTTTTTTTTTTTTTAATATGAGAAAAAAACTGTGACAGCTTGTTCCCATGAGATAGTAGTGGGGACTAAGGTGTTTGATTGATTAGACTAAAAGGCTGACTAGTTTGTCAGACACACAAATAACATACTAGTAGCTTAGAGAAAAACAGTCTGTTGTTAATAAAAAGAAATTAACCCGCTGATAGCCAAAAATAGCAATTAATTTAGTAATATAAGACACTCCCAATAAAACTAATTATAAAAGTGGATTATAATTATTAATTAATAAACTTCTGATGTGTGTAAACAGATGTTCATTTTGAAACATAGACTTTTCAGCAGAAACACCTTAGGCACTGTCTTTCCTATCATTTTCCTGACAACCATTCTTCAACATTCAGAGTGATACTTAATCTCATTGTCACCTTTACTTTCAACCTACATAAAGGTTACTACTCACTTATCGAGTCTAAAGATGGTCACATTAAGTGACAGTCAGATTCTACCATAACACTATGCAAACACTGCCATAATAATCTTTCTACTACAGTATCATTACAATTTAGTTTTATATTATTAAAGGTTTTATAGCCCCAAGAAGCTAGAGATAAATGTATTTATCAATTAGAAACTTAAACAGAGAAGTTAGACAAAATAATTGGAAAGGAAAATATTTACCTATCTCTATTTACAAATGACATGATCATAGAGAATCCTAAAGAATCCAAAAAAAGAAAGCACCTAAAGAAAATAAATGAATTCAGCAATGTTGCAAGATACAAATTCAAAACACAGAATCAGCTGTGCTCCTAAACCAGCAAGGAAAAAGCAGAAAAAGAAATTAAGAATGCAATCCCATTGACAATGACATATAAAAGAATAAAATACCTGGGAATAAATCTAACCAGGGAAGTGAAAAATTTCTACACTTAAAATTACAAAGCATTACCGAAAGAAATTAAAGAAAACTTAAATAAATAGAAAGACATCTCCAATTCACAGAAAGACTTAATATTGTCAAGATGTCAATGCTACCCAAAGTGATCTACAGATTGAACATAATCTCCAACAACCTTTCTTTGCAGAAATGGAAAACTGATCCTCAAATTCATCTGGAATTGTAAGGGCACCAAAGAATCATAACAGTCTTGATATAGGACAAAGTTGGAGAACTCACACTTTCTGATTTCAAAACTTACTACAAAGCAAGCAAGCAAGCAAGCAAACAAACAAACCTTACCACACAGCTACAGCAAACAAAATACTTGGTATTGGCAAGTGAATATACATGTAGATCAATGGACTAAAAATGAGAAGACAAATGTAAACCAAGCCCATTCAATGGAGAAAGAACAGTCTCTTCAACAAATGGTTCTGGGACAGCTGGATTGCTACATGCAAAAGAATGGAGTTAAACCCCGACCTCACACCACACAAAAAAGTAACACAAAATGGATGTAAGACCTAAATATAAGAGCTAAAACCATAAAATATTTAGAAGAATATGTAAAAGTGAATCTTCAAGACCTGGTATTTAGCAGTGCTATTTATTTAGATATTTATTAATTTATTCATTCAAACATAATTATACAGTGCTATATTAATTTCAGGTGTACACCATAATGATTCAGCAATTCTATGCATTTCTCAGTGTTTGCCAAGATAAGCATACTCTTATTCCCCTTTTATCTATCTATCCCCTCACTCACCTCCCCTCTAGTAACTACCAGTTTTTTCTCTGTCTTTAAGAGTCTGGGTTTTTTGTCTTTTTTTTTTTTTTTCCATTTTGTTTCTTAAATTCCACATATGAGTAAAATGATATGGTATTTCTCTTTGTCTAACTTATTTCACTTTGCCTTATACTTTTTAGGTCCCACATGGTTGCAAATAGCAAGATTTCATCCCCCCTTTTTAAAATATTTCATTCTTTTCTTTTATGGCTGTGTTACTCCAATATATGTGTAACACACACACACATTACTTCTTTATCTATGTATGGACACTTGTGTAGCTTCCTTATCTTGGTTATTAGAAATTATGCTGAAATAAACATAGGGTGCATGTATCTTTCTGAATTAGTGTTTTTGTTTTCTTTGGGTAAATACCCACTAGTGGAATTACTGGATCATATAGTAATTCCATTTTTTTTAAGTGTTTTCAGAAACATCCATACTGTTTCCCACAGTGGCTATCCCAATCTTCATTTCCATCAAGAGTGCACAAAGTTTCCTTTTTCTCCACATCCTTTCCAACAATTGCTATTTCTTTTTATTTTAGCCATCCTGACAAGTTTGAGGTATTATCTCATTGTGGTTTTAATTTGCATCTCCCTGGTTATGTGATAGAGACCTGACACCATAAAAGTCCCAGAAGAAAACACAGGCAGTAATTTCTTTGACATTAGCCACAGAAACATTTTTCTAGATGTGTCTCCTCCAGCAAGGGAAACAAAAACAAAATTAAGCTGTTGAGGCTACACCAAAATAAAAAGCTTTTTGCATAGTGAAGGAAACCATCAACAAAACAAAAAAAACAACCTACTGATTGGGAAGATATTTGCAAATGATATGATCTGACAAGGGGTTAATACCCAAAATATATAAAGAACTTATACAACTCAACATCCAAAAATCAACCCAATTAAAAAATGGTTAGAGAACATGAATAAACATTTTTTCAAAGAAGACATACAGATGATCAACAGACACATGAAAAGATAGCACGTATTCTTAGGTATGACACCAAAAGCCCAAGAAACAAACAAACAAACAAACAAAGATAAACTGGACTTCATCATAAACTTTCATATATCAAAGGACATTATCCAAAAAGTCAAAGAACCTACAGAAGAAAATATTTGAAATCATACATCTGATAATAGTTTAATATCCAGAATATGTATCAACTCCTACAACTCAACAACAGAGAAAAACAACCTGATTAAAAGAAGCAGACTTTTATAGACATTTCTTCAGTAAAGATATACAAATGCAAACATACAAATGAAAAGATATATAACTTAAATGGGGACTCAAACATTTTTTTGCCAACATTTGTAACATTATTCACGATAACCAAAAGGTGAAAACAACTCAAGTGTCTATCATCTGATGAATGAGTAAACAAAGTACAACATATGCACACAATGGAGTATTATTCGACCATAAAAATCACTGAAGTTTATATACATGCTACAATATGGGTGGATCGTGAAAACATTATACCAAGTGAAATAAGCAGACACAAAAAGGTAACTATTATAATGATTCTATTTATGCAAAGTACCTAGAATAGGCAAATTCATAGAGACAGAAAGTAAAGCAGGGGTAAAGAAGGAAAAGGGGCCAGGTGAAAAGGAGAATGGGAAGAAATGGGAAATCATGGTTTAATGGTTAGAAAATTTCTATTTCTGGTGATGAAAACATTTTGTGAGTAGAAGTGATGGTTGCATAACACTATGAATATAATGAATGCCATTGAATTATACACTGAAAAATGGTTAAAATGTCAAGTTTTATGTTATATATATATGTATATATATATACATATACATATATGTACATATACAGATATGTACATATATATACACACACACCACAGTATTTAAAATTAATAATAAAATTTTAAGAAACATTTAATTACATGTTTATATGTGTAAATTTTTATGGTGTATGAGTTATAATTTAATAAAGCTGTTAATAAATACATATAATAAACATTTACCTCAAAGTCATGTTTAATGGATGTAACATACATGAGTTTTTGTTTTTAGTTTTTCTTCATTGACCATTTACAATAATTTCAGATACCTATGATAAACACTTCCGTTTTTTTTTTAATTTTTTAACATTTATTTTTATTTTTGAGAGAGACAGAGCATGAGCAGTGGCAGGGCAGTGAGAGAGAGACACACACATAATCTGAAGCAGGCTCCAGGCTCTGAGCTGTGAGCACAGAGCACAATGTGGGGTTTGAACCCACGAACCACCAGATCATGACCTGAGCGGAAATCAGATGTTTAACCAACTGCGCCACCCAGGTGCCCCAATACTTCCATGTTTTTAATCAACACTAAAACAATTTTGTTAGTTAATAAGCCATGAAGTGAATTCCTTTAGAGTTATACATATGCTCACTAAATTTAAAGTGGAAATTTCCATCAGAATTATGCTAGTTCTACACTGACATCTCTCTTTAGCCCACTCAAAATGCCACTGTATACAGTGTCTGTACATATTGGATACAGAAGCTTAATAATAATTTAAGTGAATGAAAGATTAAGTTATAGATGGAAAACTCATGTGATCCATGCTACCTTTTCTCTCTACTCTGAAATTCTAAGTCAATTCCTTGCTGATTCCTGAAGGTGGTGAGATTCTTTGAAACCTCAACTTTATTAGAGCCATCTGCCTATTGACAAATACAGTAAGTTAAACATAGCATATTTTAGCCTAATACAGGTTTATCACTGTACCATACAATGTTAGAAATGGCAGAAAACTTGATAATCAAACATTTCATTTTCCTCATTTTAATTTCTATCATTTCTATCATTTTTTTTTTCAATATATGAAGTTTATTGTCAAATTGGTTTCCATACAACACCCATACTCATCCCAAAAGGTGCCCTCCCCTCCCTCCCACCCCCCATCAACCCTCCGTTTGTTCTCAGTTTTTAAGAGTCTTTTATGCTTTGGCTCTCTCCCACTCTAACCTCTTTTTTTTTTTCTTCCCCTCCCCCATGGGTTTCTGCTAAGTTTCTCAGGATCCACATAAGAGTGAAACCATATGGTATCTGTCTTTCTCTGTATGGCTTATTTCACTTAGCGTAACACTCTCCAGTTCCATCCATGTTGCTACAAAGGGCCATATTTCATTCTTTCTCATTGCCACGTAGTACTCCATTGTGTATATAAACCACAATAAACTCAAAATGGATAAAGGACCTGAATGTGAGACAGGAAACCATCAAAACCCTAGAGGAGAAAGCAGGAAAAGACCTCTCTGACCTCAGCTGTAGCAATTTCTTACTTGACACATCCCCAAAGGCAAGGGAATCATTTCTATCATTTTAAGATTTCCTCATTTCTATCATTTTAAGTAAAATTATGTTTGAATATCAAACATAGATAACTGATACAGATGGAAAATTATAGTACTTAAAATAGTAAACGTATGGAGTTGACACTAGCTAGAAATTTACTTAATGGAACCCCTATGGATGATGGGTAATATTTTACCCTATAAACAGGAAAGCTATTAAGAATTAAGCCTAACAATTCAGAAGTTTCTAATGTTGGGAGACACAGCTTTGATGTGGGAAAAATTGTCTGAGATTGCTAATAAACATAATTTAAAGTAGGAAGAATTTACCATTGCTCACATACTACTCATACTGTGACCCTTTCCTCTTTTACTACAACTTCACATCCTTAAGTATCACCTTTTTTTCTTTGTGGTCACCCAATCCCCAAAGGCTAAGCACCTATAGTTTTTTTTTTTTTTTTTTTTTTTTTTTTTTTTTTTTTTTTTTTTTTTTTTTGCTTTTGTCATTTTAAGAGAACATTAGTTAAGACCTAAAATTCTCTCAGAAGTAGCTCCCATAGCTGAATTTAACAGGACTGGAAGATTGATCAATTTACCTTCCTTCTGCCTGCCAATCTTGGTATAGGTCACCTGGGGTCCCAGCAAAGCCAAAAATAATTGTCTCACATCAAGATCTTTTGTGTTGCCTGTACCTCACTTCTATCCAATTGACTTCCAAGCCTATTCCTTCAGTTCCCGGTTGTCTGCCTGGCTTTTGGATCATCTGTCCTGTCTAACCCTATGGTTTAGATTTCCTCTTGCTTCCTGATTCCATGCCTGATTTCAGCTGAGATTAATTTTTCTGAGCTGTGCTGAGCTGTGTCTGCAGTTGTCTGATCTTTATCTAGTTTCTAATTTCCATTTTGTTTTGTTACTCCCTACCCCCATGTTCTCTCTTTCCAGCCTTTGTTTTGGCATCTTGAAACTTCTCTTCAACTCCCTACCCAGTCTCAACTCTAAAAGCAGCCCTGCTGAGGCCTGTGCCTAACTACATCATTTACTGAGCTTACTACTCTGAGAACTTTGATTTACTAGTCTTGGAGGAGGGAAAGGCAAAGAATCAAACACCATTTATTCAACCTAACTGTAGCAACTCATAAGTATTCACTTGATACAGTTAAGGAATTAACAGATACTTATTGACTCACTATTTAATAGTGTCTCTATGATTTCTTTCAAATAATAATCCACATATATAGATGGTATATATGTCCCTATGCATTGATAGCCACAGACACAATAAGTGTGAACTGGTTAAGGTATTGAATATTTAAGCCAATTGTATAGAAATAGTGGAAATTAGGAAGCTTTGAAGACTGAATCCACAGGAGAAATGTATTGCCAATAAACACTATTACCCAGATTAGGCTGCTGGACTCACTAATACTGTCATTTCTTAGAAGAGGATTATGTGGTTTGGTAAATGACAATAAGAGGTTATAACTCGGACAATTTCCTTTGAAAAAACAAATGAGTAAGAGTTTCGTCTTCATAACCTTTTCCCTTAGGATTTACAGGTATATTATTGACAGACTTATTGCCATTATACCCTGACTAGGCAAAAATATTCACACACACACACACACACACACACATTTATATATGTTTGTTTTTTCCCTCCTGGCTGCCTTCAAGACACTGGCAAGTATCATACAATTGGTCTTCCATTCTCCATTGTGTGTGTGTGTGTGTGTGTGTGTGTGTGTGTGTGTGTGTGTGTGTGTATGCCATGTATGGGATCTTTCCAGAAATCTTTAATGAAGTATCTTTAGTTATCTGGTTATATTTTTTTGTTCCTGTCATGAATACATTTTTTATTCCAGTTGTGGCCAACTATTCCAGGTCTTCTAATAAGTCTACTGACCCTTAAGTAATTAAGAATAAAAAGAAAGTGATCATTAGGAGTGCAGTTAATCAGAGTAAATTAAGCAGACCTAGACTACTATGTGAGATTATCAAGGACATTATCAAACACATATTTCTTATGATTCATTAAAGAAAAAACACTAACATTTAGAACTCTTCAAAACACTCAGATTTCCATTTGCTATTTAAAATGTTAAACACTGATTCATTGCTATAGATCTTTGTAACAGACACTGTCATGAAAAATAGTCCTCAGGATTTGGTGGTTTGGTACTTTTGAAGTCTGAGGTGGCCTTTCCATATAGGCAGCACTTTTTAATGTTGTATCCTTTGTATTACTTGAGTAACATTTTAAGAAATCAACTTCAATACTGATTTATGCCACTTTTTATTTGCCTGTGTTTATTTGGATCTAAATATCCAGAGTTCAAATTACATTTGCTTTCAAGAATGTGGTTGCCTTGGTGTCCTTAAAATAAAAAAAAAGAAAAAGAAAAAAAAGTACTTATAATACATTCATAAAAATAAGTATGCTGTTTAGACAATGTGTCTCTCAAACATGTCTATCAGATAATAACCTGAAAAAGGACGGTGCTACATTTAATACTTCTTTTTCTTCTTCTTCTTTTCTTTTAATGGCCCTGTGTGCTTTAAGGAAAACTAAAGCAAGTGTTAACCAAGCATTTGTTAATCCAGTTTATGGGAACTGGAGGGACCCAGAGAAAACGGAGGTAAGTGCTAATGGTGAACTGTATTGTTTCAGAAGCAGAAACACACACACACAGGGTCATCTGGACATGTTTCCACATCATGGCTAAGAGGAATGTTTTAGCAGAGTCAGTTCATTGGAAATGGGAAGGAATTTCATTTGCTCTAAATGCGCAGTGAGAATTTTCCATTCCAGGACAGATTCAATCTGCTTGTAAAGTCAGTTCACTGTTAAGTGGCTTTGTGGTCACTATTCATACTCAACGAGAGCTGACAAATCTGGAAAATATCAGTTTAACCCAGAGTATTAGTCAGCTACCCGTAGTAACTCTTTATTGACTGTTCTTTGTATTCTATTCCCAAAGACAAAAGGGAGGATAGCATTCTGTGCTCCCTTTAAATTTAGGTGTGAGCAGTAAAAGGCTATTAACCCGATAACTCAGAAGACTAAAGGAAAAATTAAAGTGTATTACATCTTTCTTGGGCCTTTTTAGGGTCATTCCTTATTTAGTGCAATAAGTAGTCTAGAGAGAAAATGGGCAATAAAATCTTTTTCATCTCTTTAAGTAGATAATATGAGCATTCATTTGGGTATAAAATAGGATTAGCCTGACATGTCACTTCTTATCTATGAAAACCTCCTTACATCCGATTTTAGAAATATATCTGATTCGTTCTCTTGTCAAAGTGAGCATATAGAAAACAAAAGTGTTGATCCCCCCCCACCCCATTTTTTTAAATGAAAATAGGCCATGAACAGTTGTTACCATTACTGAAATGACTAACAAGGTGCCAGATCAGACAGTTTCTAGTAGTTCTGGAGAGTTGGTTGATATGGCTGAAGGTTAACACAACACTTGACTTTTTTGTGTGTTTTATTTACTAATGATGTCGTACATGCTTTTAGTATTGTTTTGGTAGGAATGAAAACAAGAAGATATTTCACAGAGCACAGAGAGAATTAATTTGGATGATACATCAAGTCAATCAAGACACAGCAAAAATTAAAATGTAGCCCCTCCAATGAATAAATAAATGGATATTTAAGAAGCCTAATGTAATTTATCTTCTTGGCAAAGTAGATAGGCGTAACACAAAGCTACTTTATTTTTAGTAAAGGAAGGAAAATTTACTTTTTTAAAATCTTTAACATTTAGTATCTGAAAGATATAAATGATATAAAATGTAGTCTTTTAAATTTAGCATTTTTATATTAATATCTCATAAACTTGTAGTAATTAAAAAGCTGCTAGGAAGGTATTGTACATCTTTTTCTTTCTATTGAGAAATGGCTTCTCTGGCACACAGGTGGGGGTTCATATCAAAGACCCACCCTTCAAGGTGCTTTCAATACTCTACTATGTATGCATATGAGTGTAGTCAGTGACTCTGGAGAACCTTGGAAACAATTTCCTTTTCTCTATCCTAATTAAAAACAATTCCTCTTTCACATTTTTTTCCTTTCCATTAAGAAAGGCTAGAGAAGAAATCTGTCACAGTTCTTGAACTTTGTTGCTGCTTTGATTTCTGTTGTTTCAGAAACAATAACTTTATTTTAAACCAAATGTACCTTTCCTGACTTTGTAACAGTGAAACTGACTTCTCCAAAATAATCCTCTAAAAACTCAGAGAACATTCTCATATCCTGATATAAAGAGACTAGTATAATGAAATGCTGTATACCCATTACCCAACTTCAGTAATTGCCAACCCATGGTCATTCTTGTTTCACCTCTACTGCTACCCATTCCCACTACACATCAGAGTGGTGATGGTGGTTTGCTTTTTTTTTTTTTTTTTTTCTTTTCTTAAGACTTTGTTTTGTTTAGAGCTGTTTTAGGTTCATAGCAAAATTGAGCAGAGGGCACACACAGCTCTCATATACCCCCTCCCCCGCCTCACACACACACATGGCCTACCCCATTATCAACATCCAGCACCAGAGGTGGTACATTTGTTACATAGACAAATCTGTATCTCCATATCATCCAGAGTCCATAATTTACATTAGGGCTCACTTGGTGTCAACCAGAGTATTTTTAAGCAAATCCCAGATATCATTTAATTTCACACGTAAAGACTTCAGTTGTACCATTAAGGAATAAAGACTTTTAAAAAATATGACCATAATATCACAGGTAAACATTTAATAACAATTCCTTGATATCATCAAATATTCAATGTTCAACTGCTGTTGTTGCTGTATTTTTAAAATCAGGATAGATATATGGTATATACATCCAAATTGACAGGTATGTTTCCTAAGACTCTTAACCTCTAGGTTCCATTTTCTTTCTCTCTCATGTTTTCTTTGTGATTTATTTGTTGAAGAAATCAAGGTGTCTGTCCTAAAAAAAACTCCACATTTTAGGTTTCCTAATATATTCTGTAAACTCTAAGTCTCTCAACTAAAAGCTGGGTTTTTTTGTTGTTGGCGGTGGTAGTGGTTTTGTATTTTTTTTTGTTTTGTTTAACTCAACTGTGATCAATACAGCAGACTTAGAGAAACCAGCACCCTAGAAAGAGTCAAGATTCTGGCCATTGCACTCCCCTGTCTCACCAGAGGTGAGGATAAGGCAGTCCTATGCCCCAATGGCCTTGGATACACACACCAACATTAGGCCTGTCAACAGTGCAGGCAGTGTGGACTAAAGGTACTAGGGAGAGAGTCAGGAATGCTCACTTCATTCTGCATGATCTAGAAAGAGGTCTGTTATTTTAATGCCTAAAATCCTAACCTTTTCAATGTATTTTTCTTTAGAGTTCTGTATACTCCTTCTCAAACCCGTTATATGGCACAACATCAGGATGCCTGGAGACCAAATCTAATCATCTGAAATAGTACCATCAAGATCAAGTATGATCTAGGGTATGTAGTTTACAGAAAATTCTAGTCTGTGAAATCTGATGGAAACTCACCTTATGCAATAGTAGAAATAGAAGGAATTCAGAATACTATTACATTTACAAATAAATTTTCTTACTGAATATATTAAATGTTTTCATGGCATCTGAATCAGAACCTTAAGTTCATTATACATCTGAATATTTTAATAAAATGTTCTAATTGATGTTCTTGTTTTCCTTTGATTTTATCATGGTCATTTAAAAAAACACAAATCAAATTGCTTTATATCCGGAATATTAAATAAGTTTTAAAATTCTTATTTATATGAGAACTTAGAAACAAAAAGGTGAACTAATTCAGCATACAAGCTAGCAGGCATGGACAGATCATAGTAATCCTAATCCAGATAACCATGAGTAAAAGATATTTCTGTATCTGGAAAAAAATGTGAAATTATCATCCTAAACTTGCCTTTATTCAAATAATTATTAACACCTATCTTCATTTAAACATAAAAATAATACTGAAATATATGAGTTATGAAACTTTGGACCACAAGAAACTGAAAATCCCTACTCCTATGGTTTAAATAATGTGGCAATTATTATGCACAAAACCGGGAAATTGGGAGAACACTTCTTTTGATTGGTTATTGCAAAAGCTCCATGCCTTTAGCAAGGACTCTGGTTATTTACAAGTTTCAGTTCATAGGCTATGTTCTCAAATTAGCTCCCTGACAGGTTAGATGATAGCTACACAAGCTGCATCACTGTTGTATTCCCAGTGAAGTTCAGAGGCAGAACAGGGCCCATTTTTTTCTTGTATCTTTTTACCAACAAAAAATCCCTTCTCAGGATGCACTCCCAGCAACAGCACTCTTATTGGCCAGGAGAGACATGGAGCCCGTGCCAAGTCAACCTCTTCAAAGGTGATGAGGCCAACATGGTTGGCTGACACCCTTCACCTCTAGGCTGAGAATAGACCTATGAAGCTCACTGACAAGTATATGAAGGTAGATCCTTGAACAAAATCAGAGGACAGTTAGGATCAAGGGGACACAGCCAGGAAGTAAGCAACCATCAGCATCTGTTCTAAATAAGGTCAGTTGTATTCAGTGTAAGTTGTACTACCAACATTAGTGCCTTTTGTGAGAATACAGACTGGAAAAAATACATATTATTGTTGATCAGCCTTGCAATAAATTTCAAATTTTATCCCAGTTAATTTTTTGAAGCCCATTAACTATACTCTAGTTGTGCTCTCTATGAATATCTTTTCCTAACTGCTGCTTTCCTACTGACATCACAATTTCTGGTCCTAGAAAACTTCACACAAAAGAGGATCAGTTATTCTTGTTATTGAAGTCTGGCCTCTGGCATTGTGGGACATAAGCATTTTGGGAAGCTGCATTTATTGTAGCTTAAAACTATCAGCCAGATACATTCAGGATCTTTGCCTAAGCTTATAGAACAGCAGAAGGTTAAAATCTAAATATGGTTTTGTAAAGGACCGCAAGGCTACTACATGAAAAATGCAGTAAAAGTGCAATTTAAAAAAAAGATAATAGCAATGATTACCCAAATTAAATTGGCTTGTTTCACAGGAATATTGAGAGAATTCATGACCTCATATTGAGGTAGCTCCAAACTGAGGATAACAACAGAAAATCAACAGACTAGAAATGAGGGTATTCTTAGTTAAAATTATCTTCAGGTGCAAGTTATGTGCCCCTTAAAATGTTTATATCAAACATTTTGTGAGGTCTTATAAATACACATGGCAGGGGCACCTGAGTGGCGGTTCAGTGTCTAATTCCTGATCTCAGCTCAGGTCACCATCTCTGGTTGGTGAGTTCAAGCCCTGCATGGGGCCTGTGCTAACAACGTGGACCTGCTTGGGATTCTCTCTCTCCCTCTCTCTGCCCCTCCCCCTGATAGCTCACACACTCTCTCTCAAAGTAAATAAACATTAATAAATAAATAAATATTGCAATTCTATGAAACTTAAAGAACAAAACTGATTTTTCTTATCCAGTAGATAGAAGAGGTATGTGCTTATGTTGTTTTCATCATTTAATGTGAGATTCAGAAATAAAAAACTTATTTTTATTTGCATTGTTCTTCCTCTAATTTACTGATATAAATCCAAATCTTCCCCATTGTGATTTTAAAAATATAAAAGAAATAAGAAAATAGAGAAAGAAAGAACAAGAAGTATAGAGAGTTCACAATTTATATAATTCAGCTTTTAAATCATGAAAAGATCTCAAATTTCACACCAGAGAATCCAATGAAACCATTTTTTTTAAGCCAGTGGATGTCAGGAGAATGGATACCAAAGAGTACTGCTGACAGATTCTTAGAGCTTTTAGTGCACAAATATTTAAGACAATATCTTGTTAACTGGATTCATGTGACCAGCCTATTTCCCAAAATATACTATAAGCAGATAATAATGTTAATAACAATAGCAACAAGTGATAAGTACTGATTATCTAAAAAATACTGTTCTAAGTATTTTAACATGTTTTAACTCAGATAAATGTAAAACAGCATGCTGTTGACTATGCTAATCAGCCACATGTGGACATTTAATGTGAAATTTACGTTAACTAAAATTAAATAAAATTTTAATAATGCATTTCCTCAATTGCACTTGTCACATGCCAAGTGCTCAATAGCCATGTGTTGCCAGTAAACACTATAATGGAAAACACTGAGAACATTTTCATCCCATAAAGTTCTCTCAGCACTGGTTTAGAACAATGTTGAAATATTTTCTTATAAATAGCACAACAGTAATCTCTATAAACCTAGTAAGTGCTAAAAATATTTCCCAATATATGTATTTTAACTAAAACTGACCAATTTCTAGATTAATAAATTACAAATAAGACAAGGCATGTGTATCTGTAAGCAAACTAGCAAATATGTGATAAACAAGTACAGGTTAACACTGTTCTCTTGACATATAAATGTCATACATCATTCTATTATACCATTTCATCTTTGCCTATTCCTTTTTCTACATTTAGATGGTACCCTGAAGAAACTGTGTAAGAATTTGTTTTGCTCTATTAATCTTCCTGACCATCAATCATTTTTCACATATGTCACAATAAGAACTGAAGATTCACACATCCTTTAAATAACTGCCTTGTGTTTAGCATGTTAAGGGCATGTGCTTCAGGTAAACCAACAGCTATGTTCATGGCAATATCTTTTGCAGTAAGTAGTCTTAAATTTAATTCTTAAAAATAAGAAACAGGAAAAATCCATAAAAAGACTGTGAGATTTTTTTTTGTTTGTTTTTTGTTTTTTGTTTGTTTTTTGTTTGTTTCCACCTCTGTTTTTTGTTTGTTTCCAACACACCTCTTAAAAATAAGATTTCAAATATGTATTTTCACTGTCAAACCAATGACATCTTTTTGAAACTTAATGTTATTCTGGTTTTCTTTGTATCAACTTGCAAAATGTTCTCCATTTCACTGCTAATGTGTCTATCAACTAATGCAAGGGTTAATATCTAAGTCATCATCAAACTCAAGATCCTGCTCTTTAATGATTACAAGTGGAAAGGCAACACATTTCTATAAGCACCCACTGTGAAATTTCAGTGAAACTAGACACACACATCTTGAAATGAAGAACTCTATAACTATGAACCAGTTAAAGCAGTCACAAAAGTAAATAAATAACTTAAAGATCCACTTAAAAATGGACACTGATTCATGTCATTTAACATTCTGATCACAGTTCATGAGTTTGAGCCCTGCATTGGGCTCCACACTGACAGCATGGAGCCTACCTGAGATTCTCTCTCTCTCTGCTTCTCCCCTGCTCATGCTCTCTTTCTCTCTCTCTCAAATAAATAAAACTTAAATTTTTTCAAAGAAAAAGGAGTAAACCTGATTCCCACAATGTATTTTACATGCAAATAAATTCTAGGTGTATTTTGATGTATACATAAAGGTAAACAATAACACAAAACAGACAATAATAAACATCCTATACTGACTTAGTCATAGAAGATATGGAAAAACGTGATAATTATTTCCATGAAGGCAAAGACTTTCTGAAACAATCAAATAACTAAGAATAAAGGAAAAGAATATTAAATCAGACATTAACTTTAGAAATTTCTGTGCAATAAAATACACCATTTAGAGACAACAGAGAATGAACCACAGAGTGGAAGAAGTTATTTACAATACGTAAAACCAAAAAACTACCTATACATCAAATATATTTGAAAACCCTACAAATCAATAAGAAAAAAAACAACCAAAATTTATTCCAAAGTCATCCTATGAGGCCAGCATTTCCCTGATAGCAAAACTAGATAAAAACTATACCAAAAAAGAGGAATATACGTAAATATGCCTGATGAATATAAATGTAAAATTCTCAACAAAATATTAGCAAATCAAATCCAACAACGCATTTAAAATAATCATTCACAATGATCCAGAGGGATTTATTCCAGGGATGCAAGGGTGGCTCAATATTCACAAATTAATCAACATAATACACCATTTTAATAAGAAAAATAAAAAAAAACATGATCATTTCAATAGATGAAGAAAAAGCATCAGACAAAATGCACCACCCACTCATGATAAAAACTCTCAACAATGTGGGTTTAGAGGGATCTTACCTCAACATAATAAAGCCCTCCCCCCAAATAATAAAGGCCATATATGAAAAGACCACAACTAATACCAAAATCAAGAGTGAAAAACTGAGAGCTTTTCCCCTAAGATCAGGAAGAGATAAGGATGTCCACTCTCACCATTTGTATTAAACACAGTACTGGAAATCCGAGCCACAGCAATCAGAGAAGAAAAAGAAATAAAAGGCATCCAAATTGGTAAGGAAAAAATAAAACTTTGAGTATTTGCTGACGACATGATACTATCTATAGAAAACTCTAAAAACTCCACCAAAAAACTACCAGTACTGATAAAAGAATTCAATAAGGTTTCAGGATACAAAATCAATATAGAGAAATCTGTTGCAATACTATACACTAATAATGAAGTAGCAGAAAAAGAAATTGAGAAAACAATCAGGTTTAAATTGCACCAAATATAATATAATACCTAGGGATAAACTAAACCAAGAAGGTGAAAGTTTATATTCTGAAACTATAAACACTGACGAAATAAATTGAAGATGACAAACTAGTGTAAAGATATTCCATGTTCATGGATTGGGAGAATGAATATTGTTAAAATGTCATACTACCCAATGCAATCTACAGATTTAATTCAATCCCTACGAAAATATCAACAGCATTTTTCACAGACTAGAACAAAGAATCCTAAAAATGGTATGGGACCATAAAATACCCTGAACAACCAGATTGATCTTGAAAAATAAGAATACTGGAGGTATCACAATCCCAGATTTTAAGATATATTACAAAGATAAAGTAATCAAAACAGTAAGGGACTGGCACAAAGACAGATACATAAATCAATGGAATAGAAGAGAGCCCAGAAATAAACCATGTGTTTGACAAAGGAGGCAAGAATACTTAATGGAAAAAAGATACTCTCTTCAACAAACACTGTTGAGAAAAATGGCCTACATGCAAAAGAATAAAACTGGACCACTTTCTTTCACCATACACAAAATAAACTCAAAATGGATTAAAAACTTAAATATAATACCTGAAACCATAAAAAACCCTGGAAGAGAGCACAGGCAGCAATGTCTCTGATGTTAGGCATAGCAACATTTTTCTAGATAGGTCTCCTAAGGAAAAGGAAATAAAATAAACTACTGGGGCTATATCAAAATAAAATGCTTCTGCAGAGCAAAGGAAACAAGAAAGTTAGAAGACAATCTAGTGAATGGGAGAAGATATTTGGAAATGACATATCTGATAAGGGGTTAGTACCCAAAATATACAAAAAACTTATACAACTCAATACCAAATAACCCAAATAATTTTTTTTAACATTTATTTATTTTTGAGACAGAGAGAGAGACAAAGCATGAATGGGGGAGGGTCAGAGAGAGAGGGAGACACAGAATCTGAAACAGGCTCCAGGCTCTGAGCTGTCAGCACAGAGCCCTATGCAGGGCTCGAACTCACGGACTGCAAGATCATGACCTGAGCCGAAGTCGGAGGCCCAACCGACTGAGCCACCCAGGCGCTCCCAAATAACCCAAATAAAAGAAGAAGAAGAAGAAGAAGAAGAAGAAGAAGAAGAAGAAGAAGAAGAGGAGGAGGAGGAGGAGGAGGAGGAGGAAGAAGAGGAAGAAATGAACAGATATTTCTCTAAAGAAGACATACAGATGGCCAAAAGACACAAAAAAAGATGCTCAACATCACTAATAATCTGGGAAATGTAAATCAAAACCACAATAAGATATCACCTCACACCTGTCAGAATGGCTAAAATCAAAAACACAGGAAACAAGTGTTGGCAAGGTTGTGGAGAAAAAGGAACCCTCTTGCACTGGTGGGAATGCAAACTAATGCAACCACTGTGGATAACAGTATGGAAGTTTCTCACAAAATTAAAAATAGACTTACCACAGGTATTTATCCACAGAATATGAAAACACTAAGTCAAAAAGATATACGCACCCCGATGTTTAATGCAGCATTATTTGTAAAAGTCAAATTATGGAAGCAACCCAAGTGTCCATCTATAGATGAATGGATAAAGATGTGGCATGTACACGTGCACATGTGCACATGCACACACACACACGCACGCACACACACAGACACACACACAGGAATATTACTCAGCCATTAAAAGAAAGAAATCTTGCTATTTGCAACAACATGGACAGACCTAGAGGGTATAATGCTAAGTGATATAAGTCAGTTGAGAAAGACAAATCCCACATGATTTAACTCATGTGTGGAATTTAAGAAACAAAACAAACAAAGAAAAAGGGAGACAAACCAGTAAACAGACACTTAACTATAGAGAACAAACTGATGGCTACCAGAGGGGAGGTAGGTGGGGGGAATGGGTGAAATAGGTAAAGGGGATTAAGAGAAAACTTATTGTGAGGAGCACTGAGTAATGTATAGGGTTGCTGATCACTTGATGTACACCTGAAATTAATATAACACTGCATGTTCACTGAACTGGAATTTAAAAAAAATTAAAAAGAACATTTCCAGTAACCATACTAAAAAAATACATAAAAAAGAAAAAAAAAGCAACCAAAAAGTTGGCAAGCCATTTGAATATAAAATTCACAAAAGAAAAGATTCAATACACATATGAATAAATCCTCAACCTTATAAATCATCAGGTAAATCTAAATTAAATGTATACTATGTACCAGTAAATATTAGGTTAATATGTACTACCATGTCAGACAGAATAGCTAAATTAAAAAAGACTGACAATGCTCATTACTGCTATGACTGAATGTTTGTGTCCCTCTCCCCTCATCCATGCTTTGAAACTCCAATGCTCAGGGTGCCTGGGTGGCTCAGTCGGTTAAGCATCTGACTTTGGCTCAGGTCATGATCTCATGCTTCATGAGTTCAAGCCCCACACTGGGCTCTGGGCTGACAGCTCAGAGCTTGGAGCCTGTTTCAGATTCTGTGTCTCCCCTCTCTCTCTGCCCCTCCCCTGCTCCTGCTCTCTCTCTCAAAAATATATAAGTATTAAAAAAAAAAAAAAAAAAAAAAAAGAAACTCCAGTGCTCAATGTAATGGTATTTTGAGATAAGACCTTTGGGAGGTCAGTAGGTATGAATGTGGGTCCTTCATTACGGAATTAGCATCCTTTTAAGAAGGGACACCAGAAAACCTGCTTTTCTCTCTCCTCTCATAAGCACACAAAGAGGAGATCATGTTAAACATACAGTGAGATGGTGGCGGCCTGCAAGCCAAGAAAAGAGGCCTCGGAATGAAACCTAGATTTCCAGCACCTTAATAGTGGACTTCAGCTTCCAAAATTGTGAGAAATTTGTTGTTTAAGCCACCTGGTCTGTGATACAGCAGCCAGAGCTGACTAAAACAGTAAGCAAATACCAAGTATTCTGCAAACACAAAGTGTTGACAACACTAAGGAAATAAAGCAGCTGGACCCTTTATACTTGCTGGTGATGGTATAAATTTCCTTGTCATTATCTCCTAAAGCTAGGCTTATGTATACCCCATAATCCAGCAATTCAGCCTGTTAGGAATCGCATTCATATGCACATCCAAAAAAATATGCAATCAACAAAACTGATGCATATGTGCATCAAAAAATATATACAAGGTTACTGCATTATTTGTAATACAAAAAACTCCAAATTCTGTCAATTGAATATGCATATATTAAATCAAATGTAGTATAATAAAATAGAAAAAAAGATATTGCAATGAAAGTGAACATACTATAGCTACTTGCAACAACTTTAATGAACCTCACATGCATAATTTTGAGTAATAGGGTATAGGCAAAAACATCATATGTATCAGTAATACAGTACTTTGGTGTGCAAACATAGATTTTAAAACCTTGAAAACAACATTAAAGTAGATATGCAATATTTTTTTAAGGTTTTATTTGTGTGAGAGAAAGAGCACAAGCAGGGGAGGGGCAGAGAGAGACACACACACACATAATCTGAAATAGGTCCCAGGCTCTGAGCTGTCAGCACAGAACCCAACTCGGGGCTCAAACTCACAAGCCACAAGATCATGACCTGAGCAGAAGTCGGACGCTTAACCAACTGAGCCGCCCAGGCGCCCCAAAAGGAGATATGCAATATTGACAATGCCCTACTTTTTTTGGCTTAAATATTGTTACACAAGTATTATCATTGTGAAAATTAATAAACTATGCATTTTTAAATGTTTTTAGTTGAGATATGATTTATATACCATAAAATTCACTATTTTATTAGTTTCTTTTCAAGTTTTTATTTAAATTCATTAGTTAACATATATGGTCAAATTGGTTTTAGGTGTAGAATTCAGTGATTCATTACTTACATATAACACCCAATGCTCATCACACTAATAACCCTCTTTTATACCCCATCACCCCTTTAGCCCATCCCTCATCCACCTCCCTCCATGAACCCTCAGTTTGTTCTCTATAGTTAAGAAAGTTTCTGATGGTTTGCTTCTCACTTTTTTTCCTTACTCTAGGGTCATCTGTTTCATTTCTTAAATTCCACATGAGTGAAATTATCTGGTATCCGTCTTTCTCTGATTGATTTACTTCATTAGCTCCATCCATGACATTACAAAAGACAAGATTTCATTTCTTTTGATGGCTGAGTAATATTCCATTGTGTATATATACCACGTCTTCTTTATCAATTCATCTGCAATGACCATTTGGGCTCTTTCCATAGTTTGGCTATTGTTGACAATGCTGCTATAAACGTTGGGGTGTATGCACCCTTTTGAATATGTATTTTTGTATCCTTTGGGTATATACCTACTAGTGCAATTGTTGAGTCATAAGTAGTTTTATTTTTTTACTTTTTTGAGGAACCTTCATACTGTTTTCCAGAATGGCTGGAAAGGTGTAAGAGGTTCTCCTTTCTCCACATCCTCACCAATTACGTACTCTGTTACGTACTCTGTTATGTACACTATTACGTACCCTGTTAATTTTAGCCATTCTGACAGGTGTGAGATGGTATCTCACTCATCATTAGGGAAATACAAATCAAAAGCACGATGAAAGTTCTCTATTTTAAATTGCAAAAATCAAGGATTTTTGGTGTATTTACATTCTTTGGCAATCATTAATCTTTCTGTCTCTATTGATTTGTCAATTCTAGACACAACATAAATGAAGACATCTGTGATTTTTTATGTCAAGCTCTTTCACTTAGGGTAATGTTTTTAAGATTATCCATTATGTACCATTTATCAATACTTCATTGTTGAATATAGCAGGTAAAGAAGGCGAGGAAAAAGAGGAAAGGGACAGAAAGATTATATGAAGAAATATGGGCACATTACTGAACACATTTATAAAGCTCAAGAAACTGTATAACTCTTAGAAGAAAAGTGGCAAGACTTTCTTAGATATTGCACCTGAAGCATAAACAAAGAAAAAATAGAGACGTGTGATTTTCACTGTTGAATAAAATTCCATTGTATGGATATACCACACCTGTTTATCCATTCATCATTTGATGGACATCAGGACTGTTTCCATATTCTGGCTGATACTGAATAGAACTGCTATAAACATTCATGTATAAGTTTTTGTGTGAATATGTGCTTTCAGTTCTTTTGTTATATATTAAAGAGTGCAACCGCTGGATCGTATAGTACCTCTATGTTTGACTCTTTCAAGTACCAAGAAACATCTTCACAAAGATATGTTATTGCCCATATATTTTATTATAGCAACTCTAGTGGTTATGAGGTGGTACTTCTGATTTTACCTTGGATTTCCTGAATAATTTATAATGTTGAGCATCTTTTTATGTGTTTTTTGGCCATTTGTGTATTTTCTTTGGAGAAATGTCTATTCAAATATTTTCTCCATTTTTTAATAGTTTCTTTTTATTGTTGAATTATAAGAATTCTTCATATGTTCTGAATAAACTGTTATCAGATAAATGATTTGCAAACATTTTCTGCCATTGTTTGTGTTGTCTTTTCACTTTCTTAATAGTGCCCTTCAATGTACATTTTTTTAATTATGCTGAAATCAAACTTATCTATTTTTCCTTTGTTTATGCTTTAGGTGCAATATCTAAGAAACTCTTGCCACTTGGAAGGTCAAGAAGTTTTATATCTATGTTTTCTTCTAAGAGTTATACAGTTTCTTGAGCTTTATAAATGTGTTCAGTAATGTGCCCGTATTTCTTCATATAATCTTTCTGTCCCTTTCCTCTTTTTCCTCGCCTTCTTTACCTGCTATATGTATGTGTTTGCATACCCAGTGGTATCCCACAGGACTGCGAGGTTTTCATTTTTCTTTCTGTTTCATGTTTCCTATGTTAAAGTGCACTACTACTTTCTTCTGCATGCTTGAACCTGCTGGTGAGCCTTGATAGTAAATTTTCTTTCAGTTAGTTTCGTCTCTCTAATTTCAATTTGGTTCCATTTTATAATTTGTATCTCTTCATTGAGATTCTATTTGGTGAGATATCATTCTCATATTTTCCTTCAGTTATTTACACATAGTTTCTTTAGTTCTTCGAGCACAGTGTAAATCATTTTGTCTTTGTCTAGTAAGTCCAACATCTAAGGTTCTTCAGATGGAATTTGTATCGACTGCTTTTTTGTATTATAGTTTCTTCTTCGTTACAAGCCTCATAAATTTTGTTGAAAATGGGACCTCTGGGTAAAATCAAAAGACATTTTGAACCTCACTGTCAAGCTGTCAGGTGTTGAAATAGTCCATTAGGATAACAAGCCCAACTAAAAATACCAATCAAATCTTTACTCACTTATTGAAACAGTGCAGTCAAGAGGCAAAAGATAAAGGTGCCAGCTCCCCAGTGTTCCATTTATCCCACAGAAAGCACTGTGGGAGGGTCATATGACATGTAGTACAGATAGATGGAACTGACTCACTACCCAAAACCAGGAAAAATAACTATTCAATTGTGTAATATATGGAGACGGAAAAAAACACACACACAAATACACATACAACAATGATAAAACTTTGTATTAGTTATCCCAAAGCTGTGTGCACATGAAATTTTATTACTTTAATTATTCTTTACCAATAAATATGAATTTGCTTATACAGTCAATTTAAATTGTCAAAAGAACAACAAATTGAACCAATAAATTCTATAAAAAAGTGTCTAATGAAGGCTAACTGCACAATTTAAAAATACTGTTAACACACACACACACACACACACATATATATATATATATATATAACTGACAAAAAAACCCATGCACTACAGCAACATAATAAAAGAAATAAGCCATTAATTTAGTCTAATGAACTAAAGAAAATACATATGAAAACAAGAAGAATGAGAAAGAGAAAACTTTCACAAATACTGGGCAGATTTTGAAATCTGAGAGGCAGAGGGACTATACCAAAATAAAAAGTTTCTGCACAGCAAAAGGTAATCAGCCATATTAAAAGGTAATCTAGGGGCGCCTGGGTGGCGCAGTCGGTTAAGCGTTCGACTTCAGCCAGGTCACGATCTCGCGGTCCGTGAGTTCGAGCCCCGCGTCAGGCTATGGGCTGATGGCTCAGAGCCTGGAGCCTGTTTCCGATTCTGTGTCTCCGTCTCTCTCTGCCCCTCCCCCGTTCATGCTTTGTCTCTCTCTGTCCCAAAAATAAATAAACGTTGAAAAAAAAAAAAAAAAAAAAAAAAAAAAAAAAAAAAAAAAAAAAGGTAATCTACAGAATGGGAGAAAAAATTTATAAATCATATATCGGAGAAGGGGTTAATATCTAAAATATATAAAGAACTGATACAACTCAACAAATGAACAATCGATTTAAAAAATGAGTAGAGGAACTAAATACACATTTTTTTCAAAGAAGATAGATAAATGGCCAACAGGTATATGAATAGGTATTTAACATCACTAATCAACAGAG
Source organism: Leopardus geoffroyi (assembly GCF_018350155.1). Taxonomy (NCBI): domain Eukaryota; kingdom Metazoa; phylum Chordata; class Mammalia; order Carnivora; family Felidae; genus Leopardus; species Leopardus geoffroyi. The sequence goes on from NC_059341.1 coordinate 18,437,059, forward strand.
AAATACAAATTAAAACAACACTGAGCTATCACTTTACCCCTGTTAGAATGGCTGTAATCAAAAAGACAAGAAATAACAAGTGTTGGTGAGAATGTGGAGAAAAGAGAATCCTTGTGCACTGTAGGTGGGAATATAAATTGATGCAGTCATGTGGAAAACAGTATAGAAGTTCCTCAAAGAGGAGAAGCAGAAGTACCATAATATCCAGCAATTCCGCTGTTGGATATATACCTCAAGGAAACAAAGTCACTATCTCAAAGAGTTATCTGCACCCCATGTTCACTGCAGCATTATTTATAATAGCCAAGACATGGAAATAACCTAAGTGTTTGTCGAAGGATGAATGATAAAGGAAATATGCTGTGTGCTGTGTATATACAATGGACTATAATTTAACCATGAGAAATAAGAAAATCCTGCCATTTGCAACAACATGGATGGACCTTTAGGGTATTATGCTAAGTGAAACAAGCCAGATAGGAGAGAAAAAACAAAAAAACAAAAAGAAAAACAACACTGAATGTGGAAAAAAACCAACCAACCAAACAAACAAAAAGCTCACAGAAACAAAAAAACAGATTGTTGTTTGCCAGAAATGGGGTGTTGGGAATTTAGGGATGGCAGAAAATAGGTAAAAGATACAAAATTCTACTTCTGAAAAGATGACATCATAGAAGGACCCTAAGCTTATCTACCTCCAGGGACCTACCTAGATAACAGGTACATCAGTGCATCCAACCTGAAAAATGACCAAAGGACTGGCAGAACAGACTTTCCATAGTTAACCCTAGAGAGGACGACACCAAAAAGTGTAACAAGGGCAGAGATGCTGTCATGAACCAAACTCCTAAAAGACTAACTATAAACTGGAGGGACACCACAGCACAAAAAAGGGAGAAGAGCAGATCTAACAGTAGGCATCCCAGATACAAGGGATCTGCACTGGAAAGACAAGTTCCCATTAACATTTGGCTTTGAAAACCAGTGGAGCTTAACTTTGCCAGCTTTTAAAAGAAGCAGGGCTTAAATCTGGGTACTTTAAAAATGAGCAGGCTTACTCTGGGATAACTGGAGGGTGACAGGAAACTGAGGTCCTGCCCTTAGAGAAAGAAAGCATAACAAACAACCCTGCCAAGATAGAGCATAGAGAGAGCAGTCTGAAAAGCACCTGGAGAACACAGGAAGTAGATTCACTATGAATCTCAGAACTCAAGCTGGAGGGGCCTTCTCCAAGAACAAAAGAGCTCACAAATGCCATTTCTGCCCCTGACTCCCAACATAGACAGCCAGACACTGCAGGAAATAACAGTAACACCCTTTACCTAACTTGCTAACAGCGTGGGTCCTGTCCCTCCCTCCAATTTTCCTGCAGATTTGCCCCATCTAACCAGCCTAATCAGCAGGAGTCCTTCCAAAGCAGCTCTTGCCACGTCCCATTACTGCAAGCAGCCCCATCAGAGGCATCAAAGGGATTCTTGCACTGAGGAAAGGGAAAGGTAACCCCACGTACCAGTGCCCTGGAAGTCCTGACACCCAAATCTTGTAATTGACAACAGAAAGTGCCCTGACCGTCAGTGCACCTGCAGCCCAGGCAGCATCTGGTTTAACTGCTGGCTCCATCCACCAACAAATGTCTCTCAGGGGACAAAGGTAGGGAGAAAACCATGCCACTCCATGCTACTGCAGCCACAACAGATAGACAGGGAAAGACCTCTGGTCTGACTGCTGACACTGCCTAAGTACAAGCCCACAGTGGCCCCAGACTAGCCTCTTAAGAGCACAAGAACCAAACCGTGCCCAAAATAGGCAAAGTGGGTCATTGCAGCCCCCTGGACTGAAAGCAAATGAGGGTCAGCCACCACAGAGGGGCACATACAACTCACATAGGAGAGACCCCTGAAGCACCTACTTCTGATGAACAGGGGACACTGAGCTACAAGGCACCATAGGAACTCTGCTTTATAAAGTCACCACTTTAAGATCACAAGATACAACTGACTTTCCTAATACACAGCAACAAACACACAAAGTTAGACAAAATGAGACCAAGGAATATGTTCCAAATGAAAGAACAGGACAAAATAACAGCAAAAGAACTAAATGAAACAGAGAAAAGCAATATACCTTATACAGAACTCAAAGGAACGGTCATAAAGATACTTACTGGCCTAGAGAAAAGAGTGGAAGACCTCAATGAAACACTCAACAGAGAGAATACAAAAAAAGAACCAATCACAGATGAAGAATTCAATAAGCGAGGTTAAAAATACACTAGAGAAAATCAACAGATTAGAGGAGAAAGAAGAACCAATCAGTGAACTGGAAGACAGAGTAATAGAAAACAATCAAATTTAACAGCAAAAAGAAAAAAGTAATTAAAAAATGAGACTAGGTTAAGGGAATCCAGCAACATCATCAAACAAAAGAACATTTGCATTATAGGGATCTCAGAAGGAGAAGAGATAGAAATACGGCAAAATATTTATTTCAAGAAATAATATCTGAAAATGTCCATAACCTGGGAAGTAAAAGATGCCCAGATCCAAGAGGCACAGAGAGCCCCCAACAAAATCAACCCAAGGAAGTCTACATCAAGATACATAATAATTAAAATGACAAAAAGTAGTGATAATTTGAAAAGCAGCAAGAGAAAATAGTTACATACTATTTTATGGGAAACCCTATAAAACTATCAGCTGATATTTTCCAGCAGAAAATTTGCAGGCCAGAAGAAAGTGGCATGATAAATTCAAAGTATGGAAAGTATGTATGTATGTATGTATGTATGTATGTATGTATGTATAAATAAATAAATAAATAAATAAATAAATAAATAAAACAAACCAAGAATACTCCATCCACCAAGGCTATCATTCAGAATACAAGGAGAAACAAGAATTACCCAAACAAAAGAGTTCATCGCCACTATACCAGCCTTGCAGAACACATTAAGTGTAAAGAAAAGGCCATAATCAGAAGAAAATTACTAAAATAAATTTTTTTATGGGTATACACAAACATAAGTACTAGCTTAATAATGCATAAAACCAGTACGGAAGTTAAAGCCCCAAAGCAGTAAAATCAATTACATTGAGAATATCAGTCAAGGGACTCACAAAATAAAAGGATATAAAGTATGACATTACATGTATAAAAAGTTGGGGGGGTGAAAATTTAGTGCTTTTAGAATGAGTTCAAACTTCAGTGACCATCAGCTTACTGTAGACTACTATACACAGAACGCTATTATGTCGACCTCACAGTAACCACAAATCAAATCTGTAGAAGAGATGCAAAAAATAGAGAAAAGGGAATCCAAGCACATTACTAAAGAAAGCCAGCAAACTACAAGAGAGCAAGAAAAGAAAGACACAGGGAAAAAAACACACAAACACAACAAAACAAGCAACAAAATGTCAATAAGTATACAACTATTAATAGTGTAAATATCATTACAATGATAATGTATGTAAATGAACTAAATGTAAATGAATGTAAATGAACTAAAACCTCCAATCAAAAGACACAGGGTGACTGAAAGGACAAAAAGCGAGACGAGGGGACACCTGTGGAGCACAGCTGATTAAGTGGCTAAACATCTGACTCTTGATTTTGGCTCCCATCATGATCTCACGGTTGTAAGACTGAGTCCCACATCATGCTCTATACTCAGCATGGAGTCCACTTAAGATGTTCTCTCTCTCTCTCTCTCTCTCTCTCTTTCTCTCTCCCCACCCCCCTGCCTCACACGCGCGCTCTCTCTCTCTCAAAAAAAACAAAACAAAAAAACCCACAAGACCTATGTATATGCTACCTACAAGAGACTCATCATTTCAGACGTAAAGATACATGCAGCTTGAAAGCAGAGGGATGCAAAAATATTTACCATGCAAATGGAAGTGAAAAGAAAGCTGGGTAACAGTAATTAATATCAGAAAGAATAGACCTTAAACAAAGACTGTAACAACATACAAAAAAGGACATTACCAAATGATAAAGGGAACAATCCAACAAGAGAATATAACAATTGTAAGTATTTATGCACCCAATATGGAGGCACCTGATACAGAAAGAAACTATTAAGAGATATTAAGGAAGAAATTGACAGTAATAAAATGATAGTAGGGGACCTTAATACCCTACTTACATCAGTGGATAGATCATCCAGACAGAAAATCGACAGTGACCCATTGGACTAGATAGATCTAATAGATATATTCAGAATATCCCATCCCAAGACAACTGAATACACATTGTTTTCAAGCGCACATGGGACATTCTCCAGAACAGATCATGTTAGGCCACAAAACAAGTCTCAACAAATTCAAAAGGACTGAAATCATATTATGCCTCTTCTCTGACCACAATGGTCTGAATGTACACAGTAATCACAAGAAAAAATCTGGAAAGAACACAAATGCATGGAGGCTAAATAACATGCTACTAAACAGTGAATGGGTCAGCCAATAAATCAAAGAAAAATCAACAAATACATTGAAACAGATGGAAATGAAAACCTAATAGTCCAAAATCTTTGGGATATAGCAAAGGCTGTTCTAAAAGGAAAGTTTATAGCAATGCAGGTCCATCTCAAGAAGAAAATTCTCAAATAAGCAACCTAACCCTACACTTAAAGGAGGGGAAAAAGAGACTCAAAGCCCAAAGCCAGTTGAAGGAACAGAATAATAACTATTAGAGCAGAATTAAATGAAACAGAGATTGAGAAAAAAAAGAGAACAGATCAGTGAAATCAGGTACTGGTTTTTTTTAATACCAACAAAACTGATACACCTTTTTCCAGACTCATCCAATAAGAGAGAAGACTCAATATATAAAATCAGAAATGAATAGGAGAAATAACAACTGAAACCACAGAAATACAAAGGATCAAAGAGCTTATGAAAAATTATACACCAACAAAGCGGACAGCCTAGAAGAAATGGATAAATTCCTAGGAACATATAACCTTCAAATCAGGAAGAAATACAAAATCTGAACAGACCAATTACTACCAATGAAACTGAATCAATAATCAAAATCTTCTAATAAATAAAAGTTTAGGACCAGATGGTTTCGAAGGTGAATTCTACCAAACATTTAAAGAGCTGATACTATTCTTGTCACACTATTCCAAAAAATAGAAGATGAAGAAAAGATTCCAAATTCATTGGACAAAGCCAGCATTACCCTGATATCAAGACCAGTTAAAGACACTTGGGGAAAACAAAAACAAAACAAACAAACAAAACTATAGGCCAAAACTAGAGGGTTTTCTATAGCTTTATAGGTACTACAAAAAACATAATTTGCCAAGACACATTATTAAGAATGTAAATCAACCAACTTTAGATTAAAAAGGGAAAAAAATCTATAAAAGCTGCCCTTAAACTTCTCTGTAAGTTCTTCAATATTTTCCCCTATGATACCTATATGAGAAAGATC